>NC_054379.1:636615-841615 GCF_017654675.1 Xenopus laevis
CTTAACCCTAACTCCTAACCCTAACCCTAACCCTAACCCTAACCTAACAACTAACCCTACCTACCCTAACCTCCACCCTAACCCTAACCCTAACCCTACCCTAACCCTAACCCTAACCCTAACCTACCCTAACCTAACCCTAACCCTAACCCTAACCTAACCCTAACCCTAACCCTAACCCTAACCTAACCCTAACCCTAACCTAACCCTAACCTACCTAACCTAACCTAACTCTAACCCTAATACACTAACCCTAACCCTAACCCTAACCCTAACGCCTAACCCTAACCCTAACCCCTAACACTAACCCTAACCCTAACCCTAACCCTAAACCCTAACCTAACCCTAACCCTAACCCTAACTAACCCTAACCCTACCCTAACCTAACTAACCTAACCTAACCCTAACCCTAAACTAACCCTAACCTACCCTAAACCCTAACCCTAACCTAACCCTAACCCTAACCTAACCCTAACCCTAACCCTAACCCTAACCCTAACCCTAACCTAAAACCCCTAACCCTAACCCTAACCCTAACCCTAATACAACTAACCCTACCCTCACCGCTAACCCTAACCTAACCCTAACCCTAACCCTAACCCTAACCCTAACCTAACCCTAACCTACCTAACCTAAACCCTAACCTTAACCTAACCCTAATAACCAACCTAATACCTACCCTAACCCTAATCCCCAACCTAATACCTTTTCTAACCCTAATACCCTAACTTCCTAAAACCCTAGTACCCAACCCTAACCTTAGTACCCAACCCTAAACCTAATACCTAACCCTAATAATCAACCCTAATACCCAACCATAATACCTAACCCTAATAACCAACCCTAATACATAACCCTAACCCTACCCTAATCCCCAACCCTAACCCTATCCCATTAATAAGCAATATGAATCTTACAGCACAATGCTAGCAAAAATACATGCTGAAGTCTCAAAAAGCGATATTGCATCACTAATTATAACCTTACATTTTACTTCCTTTATATTTTATTTTTGTTTTTATTTATTAGTTTTATTTATTATTTTTGTTATTAGTTTTTTTTTTTTATTAATTATTTTTTATTATTTTTATTTAATATTTATTTTTTTGTATTAGTTTTTTTTTTTATTTTTTGTATTATTTTTATTTTTCTATATTTAGTTTAATATTTGTTTAATTATTTTTAGTTTATTATTTTTATTTAATTATTTAGTGTTGTTATATTTTTATTTTATTACTGTTTTTTTATTATGGTTATTTTTGTTTTTTTATGTATTATTTTGGTTTAATTAGTTTAGTTACTAGTTTTATGTTTTTTAAATTTTTATTGTTGTTATAGGTATTAGGGTTAGGGTTGGTATTAGGGTTAGGGATTAGGGTTAGGGTGGGTATTAGGGTTGGTTATTACGGTTAGGGTTTTTTTTTTGTTTTTTTCAAAGGGGGGGGGTTTTTTTTAAAGGGGGTAATTAGGGGGGGGTTTTTTAGGGTTGGGTACTAGGGTTAGGGTTCATTATTAGGGTTAGGGTTGGGATAGGTATTAGGGTTAGGGTTGGGTATTAGGGTTGGGTATTAGGGTTAGGGTTGGTTATTAGGGTTAGGTATTAGGGTTGGGTAGTGATGGGCGAATTTATTCGCCAGCCGCGAATTCGCGGCGAATTTGTGCGATTCGCGGCAGGCAAATAAATTCGCGAAACGCCCGCGAAAATTCGGCGAAAAAATTCGCCGGCGTCAAAAATCTTTTTTTCGAAAAACGGGCGCCGGCGTCAAAAACGGGCGCCGGTGTCAAAAACGAGACGCCGGCGCCGTTTCGCGCAAATTCGCCCATCACTAGGGTTGGGTATTAGGGTTAGGTTTGGGTATTAGGGTTAGGGATTAGGGTTGGGTATTAGGGTTAGGGTTGGGTATTAGGGTTAAGGTTGGGATAGGTATTAGGGTTATGGGAATAGGGTTAGGGATTCGGTATTAGGGTTGGTTATTAGGTTTAGGGGTTAGGTATTGGGGTTGGGTATTAGGGTTAGGGTTGGGTATTAGGGTGGGGTATCACGATTAGGGTTGGGTATTAGGTATTAGGGTTTAGGTATTAGGGGTTGGGGATTAGGGTTGGGGGTTAGGTGTTAGGGTTGGTTATTAGGGTTGGGTATTAAGATTGGGTATTAGGGTTGGGTACTAGGGTTAGGGTTGGGTATTAGGGTTAGGTATTAGGATTAGGGTTGGGTATTAGGGTTAGGTACTAGGGTTAGGGTTGGGTATTAGGGTTAGGGTTGGGTATTAGGTATTAGGGTTGGGTATTAAGGTTAGGGTTGGGTACTAGGGTTAGCGTTCGGTATTAGGGTTAGGATAGGTATTAGGGTTGGGGATTAGGGTTAGGGTTCGGTATTAGGGTTGGTTATTAGGGTTAGGGTTAGGGTTAGGGTTAGGGTTAGGTATTAGGGTTAAGTTTGGGTGTTAGGTATTAGGGTAGGGTATTAGGGTTGGTTATTAGGGTTAGGCATTAGGGTTAGTGTTGGGGATTAGGGTTGGGGATTAGGGTTAGGGTTGGTTATTAGGGTTAGGTATTAGGGTTAGGTTTGGGTGTTGGGTATTAGGGTTGGTTATTAGGGTTAGGTATTAGGGTTAGGGTTGGGTATTAGGGTTGGTTATTAGGGTTAGGTATTAGGGTTAGTTATTAGGGTTAGGGTTGGGTACTAGGGTTAGGGTTGGGTATTAGGGTTAGGGTTGGGGATTAGGTATTAGGGTTTAGGTATTAGGCATTGGGGATTAGGGTTGGGGTTAGGGATTAGGTGTTAGGGTTGGTTATTAGGGTTGGGTATTAGGATTGGTTATTAGGGTTAGGGTTGGGTACTAGGGTTAGGGTTGGGTATTAGGGTTGGGATAGGTATTAGGGTTGGGTATTAGGGTTAGGGTTGGGGATTAGGGTTGGGTATGAGGGTTAGGGTTGGTTATTAGGGTTGGTTATTAGAGTTAGGTTTGGGTATTAGGGTTAGGGATTAGAGTTGGGTATTAGGGTTAGGGTTGGGTATTAGGGTTGGGTATTAAGGTTAGGGTTGGGTATTAGGGTTGGGTATTAGGGTTAGGGTTGGGTATTAGGGTTAGCGTTGGGATAGGTATTAGGGTTGGGGATTAGGGTTAGGGTTCGGTATTAGGGTTGGTTATTAGGGTTAGGGGTAAGGGTTAGGTATTAGGCTTGGTTATTAGGGTTGGGTATTAGGGTTGGGTATTAGGATTAGGCTTGGGGATTAGGGTTAGGGTTGGGGATTAGGTATTAGGGTTTAGGTATTAGGGGTTGGGGATTAGGGTTAGGTATTAGGGTTGGGGGTTAGGGATTAGGTGTTAGGGTTGGTTATTAGGATTGGTTATTAGGGTTAGGTATTAGGGTTCGGTATTAGGGTTGGTTATTAGGGTTGGGTATTAGGGTTAGGTACTAGGGTTAGGGTTGGGTTGGGATAGGTATTAGGGTTGGGATTAGGGTTAGGTATTAGGGTTGGTTATTAGGGTTAGGTATTAGGGTTGGGTATTAGGGTTGGGATAGATATTAGTGTTGGGTATTAGGGTTAGGGTTGGGATAGGTATTATGGTTGGTTATTAGGGTTAGGTATTAGGGTTAGGGATTAGGGTTGGTTATTAGGGTTGGGTAGTAGGGTTAGGTATTAGGGTTAAGTTTGGGTGTTAGGTATTAGGGTTGGGTATTAGGGTTAGGGTTGGGTTAGGGTTGGGTACTAGGGTTAAGGTTGGTTATTAGGGTTAGGGGTAAGGGTTAGGTATTAGGGTTGGTTATTAGGGTTGGTTATTAGGGTTAGGGTTGGGTATTAGGGTTGGGTATTAGGATTAGGGTTGGGTGTTAGGGTTAGGGTTGGGGATTAGGTATTAGGGTTTAGGTATTAGGGGTTGGGGATTAGGGATTAGGGTTGGGGGTTAGGGATTAGGTGTTAGGGTTAGTTATTAGGGTTGGGTATTAGGATTGGTTATTAGGGTTAGGTATTAGGGTTAGGGTTGGGTATTAGGGTTGGTTATTATGGTTAGGTATTAGGGTTACGGTTGGGATAGGTAATAGGGTTGGGTATAAGGGTTAGGGATTAGGGTGTGTTATTAGGGTTGGGTATTAGGGTTCGGTTTGGGTATTAGGGTTGGTTATTAGGATTAGGGTTGGGTATTAGGGTTAGGGTTGGGGATTAGGTATTAGGGTTTAGGTATTAGGGGTTGGGGATTAGGGTTAGGGATTAGGGTTGGGGGTTAGGGATTAGGTATTAGGGTTGGTTATTAGGGTTGGGTATTAGGATTGCTAATTAGGGTTAGGGTTGGGTATTATGGTTAGGTATTACGGTTAGGGTTGGGATAGGTATTAGGGTTGGGCATTAGGGTTAGGTATTAGGGTTAGGGTTGGGATAGGTATTAGTGTTAGGGTTGGTTATTAGGGTTAGGGTTAGGTATTAGGGTTGGTTATGAGGGTTGGGTATTAGGGTTATGTATAAGGGTTAGAGATTAGGGTTGGGTATTAGGGTTGGGTATTAGGGTTAAGTTTGGGTGTTAGGTATTAGGGTTGGGTATTAAGGTTAGGGTTGGGTACTAGGGTTAGGTACTAGGATTAGGGTTGGGATAGGTATTAGGGTTGGGTATTAGGGTTGGTTATTAGGGTTAGGTATTAGGGTTGGGTATTAGGGTTAGGGTTGGGGATTAGGGTTGGGGATTACGTATTAGGATTTAGGTATTAGGGGTTGGGGATTAGGGTCAGGTATTAGGGTTGGGGATTAGGGTTGGGGGTTAGGGTTGTTTATTAGGGTTAGGTATTAGGGTTAGGTATTAGGGTTGGGTATTACGGTTGGGTATTAGGGTTAGGTATTAGGGTTAGTGTTGGGTACTAGGGTTAGGGTTGGGTATTAGGGTTGGGATAGGTATTAGGGTTGGGTTTTAGGGTTAGGGATTAGGGTTGGTAATTAGGGTTAGGTATTAGGGTTAGGTACTAGGGTTAGGTATTAGGGTTGGGTATTAGGGTTAGGGTAGGTATTAGGGTTGGGTACTAGGGTTAGGGTTGGGTACTAGGGTTGGGTGTTAGGGTTGGGATAGGTATTAGGGTTGGGTATTAGGGTTAGGGTTGGGGATTAGGGTTAGAGTTGGGTATTAGGGTTAGTGTATTAGGGTTGGGTATTAGGGTTAGGTTTGGGTGTTAGGTATTAGGGTTGGGTACTAGGGTTAGGGTTGGGTACAAGGGTTAGGGTTGGGATAGGTATTAGGGTTAGGGTTGGGTATTAGGGTTAGGGATTAGGGTTAGGGATGGGTATTAGGGTTGGTTATTACGGTTAGGTATTAGGGTTGGGTATTAGGGTTGGGTATTAGGGTTAGGGTTGGTTATTAGGGTTAGGTATTAGGGTTAGGGTTGGTTATTAAGGTTAGGTATTAGGGTTAGGTATTAGGGTTGGGTACTAGGGTTAGGGTTGGGTACTAGGGTTACGTATTAGGGCTAGGATTGGGATAGGTATTAAGGTTGGGTATTAGGTGTTAGGTATTAGGGTTGGTATTAGGGTTAGTGTATTAGGGTTGGGTATTAGGGTTAGTGTATTAGGATTAAGTTTGGGTATTAGGGTTAGGTATTAGGGTTGGTTATTAGGGTTGGTTATTAGGGTTGGGTATTAGGGTTAGTGTATTAGGGTAAAGTTTGGGTATTAGGGTTAGGTATTAGGGTTGGTTATTAGGATTAGGTATTAGGGTTGGTTATTAGAGTTGGTTATTAGGGTTAGGTTTGGGTATTAGGATTAGGGTTGGGTATCAGGGTTAGGTATTTGGTTGGGTATTAGGGTTAGGTATTTGGTTGGGTATTAGGGTTAGGTATTAGGATTAGGGTTGGGTATTAGGGTTGGGGATTAGGGTTAGGATAGGTATTAGGGTTAGGGTTGGGTACTAGGGTTAGGTTTGGGATAGGTATTAGGGTTGGGTATTAGGGTTAGGGGATTAGGGTTGGGTATTCGGGTTGGTTATTAGGGTTAGGTATTAGGGTTGGTTATTAGGGTTAGGTATTAGGGTTAGGGTTGGGTATTAGGTTTAGTGTATTAGGGTTGGGTATTAGGGTTAGGTATTAGGGTTAGTGTTGGGTACTAGGGTTAGGGTTGGGTATTAGGGTTAGGGATTAGGGTTGGTAATTAGGGTTAGGTATTAGGGTTGGGTATTAGGGTTAGGGTAGGTATTAGGGTTGGGTATTAGGGTTAGGGTTGGGGATTAGGGTTAGGTTGGAGTATTAAAGGGTTAGTTATTGGGTTATATTAGGTTAGGGCGTGGGTATTAGGGTTAGTGTATTAGGGTTGGGTGTTAGGTATTAGGGTTGGGTATTAGGGTTGGTTATTAGGGTTAGGGTTGGGTACTAGGGTTAGGATAGGTATTAGGGTTGGGTATTAGGGTTGGGTATTAGGGTTAGGTATTAGGGTTGGGTATTAGGGTTGGGTATTAGGGTTAGGTTTGGGTGTTAGGTATTAGGGTTGGGTATTAGGGTTGGTTATTAGGGTTGGTTACTAGGGTTAGGGTTGGGTACTAGGGTTAGGGTACTAGGGTTAGGATAGGTATAAGGGTTGGGTATTAGGGTTGGGTATTAGGGTTAGGTATTAGGGTTGGGTATTAGGGTTAGGTATTAGGGTTGGGTATTAGGGTTGGTTAGGGTTGGTTATTAGGGTTAGGTACTAGGGTTAGGGTTGGGTACTAGGGTTAGGGTACTAGGGTTAGGATAGGTATTAGGGTTGGGTATTAGGGTTAGGGATTGGGTATTAGGAGTAGGGTATTAGGGTTAGGGTTGAGTATTAGGGTTAGGTTTGGGTGTTGGGTATTAGGGTTGGGTATTAGGGTTAGTGTATTAGGGTTGGATATTAGGGTTAGTGTATTAGGGTTCAGTTTGGGTATTAGGGTTGGTTATTAGGGATAAGTTTGGGTATTAGGGTTGGTTATTAGGGTTGGTTATTAGGGTTAAGTTTGGGTATTAGGGTTAAGTTTGGGTATTAGGGTTGGTTATTAGGGTTATGTTTGGGTATTAGGCATTGGGTATTAGGGTTAGGGTTGGGGATTAGGGTTAGGTATTAGTGTTGGGGATTAGGGTTAGGTATTAGGGTTTAGGATTAGGGTTGGTTATTAGGTTAGGTATTAGGGTTAGGTATTAGGGTTGGGATAGGTATTAGGGTTGGGTATTAGGGTTAGGGTTGGGTATTAGGGTTAGTTATTAGGTTTGGTATTAGGGTTAGTTATTAGGGTTGGTATTAAGGTTGGTATTAGGGTTAGTTATTAGGGTTAGTTATTAGGGTTGGTGGTTGGGTGTTAGGGTTGGGTGTTAGGGTTGGGATAGGTATAAGGGTTATGGTTGGTTATTAGGGTTGGGTATTAGGGTTGGGTATTAGGGTTCGGGTGTTAAATATTAGGGTTAGGGTGTTAGGTATTAGGATTGGGTATTAGGGTTAGGGTTGGTTATTAGGGTTAGGTATTAGGGTTGGGTATTAGGGATTAGGGTTAAGGGGTTAGGTGTTAGGGTTGGGGATTAGGGTTGGTTATTAGGGTTGGGTATTAGGGTTAGGGTATTAGGATTAGTGTTAGGGGTTAGGTGTTAGGGTAGGGGTTGGTTATTAGGGTTAGGTATTAGGGTTGGGTACTAGGGTTAGGTATTAGGGTTAAGGGGTTAGTGTTGGGTATTAGGGTTAGGTATTAGGGTTAGGTATTAGGGTTAAGGGGTTAGTGTTGGGTATTAGGGTTGGGGATAGGTATTAGGGTTGGGTATTAGGGTTAGGGATTAGGGTTGGGTGTTAGGGTTAGGTATTAGGGTTGGGTATTAGGGTTAGTTATTAGGGTGGGGTATTAGGGTTATGGATTAGGGTTGGGTGTTAGGGTTAGTGTATTAGGGTTAGGTATTAGGGTTAGGTATAAGGGTTAGGTGTTAGGTTAGGGTAAAGTATTAGGATTAGGGTTGGGGATTAGGGTTAGGTTGGGTATTAGGGTTAGTGGTTTAGGGTTGGTTATAAGGGTTAGATTATTAGGGTTGGGGGTTAGTGTATTAGGGTTAGAGATGGGTATTAGAGTTAGGGTTACTGTTTTAGGGTTAGTGTTGGGGTTAGGACTTAAGGTTGGAAAAAATAGGGATGGGAAGATTAAGGGTTGCTGTGATTTTGTGGGGCTGTGGCCGTACAGGGTTATAAGGAAGGTGAAAAATGTTGCTACTTTGGTACCAAAGGGAGGGGGGAGTTTAGGGGTTGGGTTTAGATTTGGTGTTAGGACTTTGAGGGTTGCGATAATAAGGGTTCTGAAGATTGAGGGTTGCTTATTTTTTGTAGGGGTGTGCCTGTACAGAGTTATGGGGAAAGGTAAATACTTGGCAATTGTGTTGGGAGATGAATACAGGAAAGGTGAGAGAAAGGCTTTGTGTTCTTTGTTCCCTAACAGGTGTGTACATATTAGGATTAGTGTTAGAATTTAGGGTTGGAAAAAGACAGGGTTGGGAAGATTGATGGTTGCTGTGATTTTGCAGGGTTATAGGGAAGGGTGAAGATTCTGGTACTTTAGTACCAAGGAAGGGATAGGGTTAGGGGTGAGGGCCGAGTGTGAAGAGTGTACGGGTTGGTTTTAGGACTTTGGTTTTAAGAGATTGGGAATATTGAGCATTGCTGATGTTTATAGGGGTGTGGCTGTATAGTGTTAGGGAAAAGGTAAAGATTGGTACTTGTGTTGGGAGATGAATATAGGAAAGGTGAGAGAAAGCCTGTTTTCTTTGTTCCCTAACAATTGTGGACAAAAGTCATAGTTTAAAAATAATTTGGAAGCTCTTTGCACCCTTTGCATGTGCTGAGGCACCCTTAGAGGTAAAGAGCTAGCTTTTACCCCACTACTCCATACTTGGACATTGAGGGCTAGATCCTTTGTGTATAGAGCGGAGTTACTCCTCAACTTACATGCTCCAAGCGACCAGGCTCTACTGTCTGTCCTCCGTAAAGGGGTCATGCCTTCTTCCCCACATTACAGTCGAGCCGGAGCTAGCAGACGGGACAGTAGCGAAAAGCTTATCTCCTGTCTTGCTGGTAAACATTCAATGTGTGCATTTTGTAGTGCAGGGGGTCCAACTTACCTTACTCACCTCATGAAGAGATCAGGTTTAGATATTCATAATCCATCCCACTGCTTAAAACAAAGTTCATAACATAACTTTATCAGATTAGTAACTATAGCTAATAATTCTGTCCACTCAAGAATTTGTATGCTGAAAATTCCTTTTAATGGTATCTGTCAGAATGCCATGTATCCTGACATTTGATATGATCTAAAAAATATTCCCAAAACAGATGCAGAATGTTTCAGATAAGTATAGTTTAATTTGCATGCATCCTACTTAACTTCCAGTCAGTGTATGTCGCATTTGTCTATATTACAAGCAAATTATTACTAAGCACATACATGCTGTATTATTGTTTACACAGGCATAAGCTGATGTGCTAGAATGCTACTAACAAATTGTTGTTTAGTGTAGGAATGTATTTGCATCAAATGCAAAATCAAATAAGGGCAGGGCCCTCATTACATTTTGTATCTATTATGGGTGTTGAATAAATTAACGAGGGAGCAACACTTTAGTATTCAAACAGTAAGTAGGGATGAGACATGCCATAGCATATATTATACCCCCATAACAGGGTCGGACTGGGAGAAAAAAAGCAGCCCTAGCAAAAAAAATCAAAGCAACCCAATTCAGGTATGGGATTGGTTAACTGGAAACCCATTATCCAGAAAGCTCCAAATTACGGAAATGCCATCTCAGATAGACTCCATTACAATCAAACAATCCAAATGTTTAAAACTGATTTCATTTGCTCTGTAATAATAAAACAGAGCATTGTTCTTGAGCCAAACTAAGATATAATTAGTCTTTATTGGAGCAAAATCAGATTATTGGGATTATTTAATGTTTATTCAATGTTTACATGATTTTCTAGCAGACAAAGTATGTAGATCCAAATTTTGGAAAGATAGGTTATCTGTAAAACCCCAGGTCTCAAGAATTCTGAATAACAGGTCCCATACATGTATTCATGTGTGACATTGGCAACCAAGCTCCACCACCCACACAAGCTCAAAAGAAAACATTGATGATCAAGGCCCCCCCAATAAAATTAGGGGGAAGAAGTAGTCAGGACCTCTGAAAAAAAATTACCAAAAATATTTGGTGACCAGCCCCCCAGTTAAAAAACCATTGGTGGCCAGGGTTCCCCATTAAAATTAAAAGAAAAAAAAAAAGATCATTCAGTGGAAACTTTTAAAACTTTGCAGTTAAAAGTTCCAGAAGCATTTTAAAAAACTGCAGAGGAGCTACAGTCACAAGAGAAATAGGCGACATCTAGTTGTGTTTGTCAGCAACAGCAGCCTCATTAAATCTACAGTACCGAGACAGCAGGCTGTGCAGAGAGGACCGTGTGGCCCATTTACATTGCATAGACAGCAGCCCAACAGGCATTTGCCCAAATTCACAGATGGCCAGTCCCTACCCCATAATAACAGGGAAATCAGTACTTGACCCAAGTAGGGGGTGACACTATAGCTTGCACAAAAGACCAATAATAAGGGGTTCCCACTATAGAGTATAAATGGGGTAAGAAACACTGTATCATGTATTATACACCCATATTATGGGGTGTCCAGTGTAATAAAGGTAGTAGAGTACAAGTGGGAGTGACACATAATGTAGGATGCATAATACAACAATAATATTGGGGTGCCCAGAACAAAAAAACATTTATTATTACCCAGTAGAGTACAGGGAGTGGGAGGCATACAGTAACATATATTATATAGTGAATAAAGTACCCCCTCTTGAATAATATAAGGATATTATAAGTTACCGAGGAATTTCATGACCATATAAAAACACGAGGCCGAAGGCCGAGTGTTTTTATACAGGTCATGGAACTCCGAGTTAACTTCTAATATCCTCATATTTTACAACTGGGTGTACTTTATTTATTATAATACACAAATTTCAGTGAGTCATGTGACAGAAATGACATCAGAACTCACCGTTTATAACTGATGACATCAGAACTCACCATTTATAAGGATATAATTTACAAGATATTCATGGCTTTTGTGTATTATAAAGCTATAATAAGTGAGTGATCAGTATAATAAAGGTAGTTCGTATTAATTGAGCCAAAATAGTACACATAGGGGTGAGACACACTGTATTTTGCACCAGAGCCACTGAAAAATAGTCAATCTTAATCGAACCTTAGTTTAATAAATGGGGTTGTGTACCCTTTGAGTTAACTTTAAGTATGACAGACAGTGACAGTTGGTTTTCATTCCTTACTATTTTTCAGTTTAGTTGTTTTATTTAGCAGCTCTTCAGTTTGCAATTTCATCAGTCTGGTTACTAGGGTCCAATTTACCACAGCAACCATGCACTGGTTTAAATAAGAAACTAGAATATGACTAGACGAGGACCTGAATAAAAGAAAAGTAATACAAAAACACAAAAATAAAGGTGTAGCCTTACAGAGCATTTGTTCTTTAGATGGAGTCAGCCAGCCCCATTGGAAAGCTGAAAAGAGTAAGATATTTTTAAAAAATGTAAAATTATAAATGACAGCCAATTAAAAAATCATCTCCTGTTCCTGAAATTTTATAAAACGTTAGTGTAGAAGAAGGCTGCTCTTTAAAAGGGCTGTTTAATCTCAATACAGACCTC
The DNA here is from genome assembly GCF_017654675.1 of Xenopus laevis. NCBI lineage: Eukaryota > Metazoa > Chordata > Amphibia > Anura > Pipidae > Xenopus > Xenopus laevis. Next base: position 648,304 of record NC_054379.1, read on the forward strand.
TGATCACAAGTAAATGTTTATTCCATGTCATTTTCATCACTTTAGCATAATGGGAAATTTTAAAGTGGGTTACAGTATTGATCCTTCTTAGAGCACACCTATTTTAGAATGACAATTATATATTTTAAAATGTTTTCATTACTTTTAATAGAGCAACAGAATTCAGAAAATATTGAAATATTTTAATCATAAGAAATCAATATGCTACAGTAATGTAACTAACCTTTCTGAATGAAGTTTAGAGCCAGATTTCCTGTCAGCGCATCTGTCAGACCCAGTTGAGGGTGCAGGCCTTGGTGTGATCACAACCCCGGTAGTTTTGCCATTGACTATGCTTAAAATGCAGCTTTATTATGATGGGATTGTTGTGAGCAGTTGTGCAGTTAACTCACAAGAGGGTCTCCCCACTCCATCCTCTCGACTCCTATAGGAAAGTCTCTGGGTGCTGACACCAGAATCAATAACAAAAAGCCATAAAATACTCATCATTCATAGGTTCAGAAAACCCTTCTCTCATTCCAATAATCTTCTGCTCCTGAAAACACATAAAGCATTAGTATAGCATGTAGCAAACATCTGGAGTGAAATATGTAAATAAGAAAAAAAAAGTGAAATAACGAATAAAGTATTTTTATTTTGTGTTTTATTTCAAAGAAGAATTACATTGACTAACGATACCAGATATGTATTGGTATCCCCCTTTTCTTGTCCAGAAGACACCCCAATAATAAAACAGCATTTTGAACAATTTTACATTGGAACACACTATATAGGGCATCTCTAGATTAACATAGCATTTCTAACGATAGAAATGAAATACCCCCTTAAGTTTTCAGAAAACACATACGTCTAGGTTTTTAGATGTGGTGTAGTTTTTGCTATAAATATAGCTTCCATCCTACAGATCACCCTAAAACGCAACATAATTTTTTGGAATTTAGTTTTTATTTCTTAAATATCACCAAAGTCTCAAAGTCAGAAGTGAATTTGGGAAAATACTCAAATAAAAATTTTCAAATTAACCCAAATATCAAAAAACAAGTTTTCCTGAAGAAAACAATGCCCCACATGTATGGGTGCACCTAAAGAAGTGGCCTCCAAATGTCCCAAAACAAGGGCAATACAGAAGGGCAGTTCTAGCTGAAAAGTTGGGGCAGCACTCTATGTGCACACCTTGCAGTTCTTTAGTTTAAACATCCCCTTACCCCCACAAACTATATATTGCTTAAAAGTGCACACCTGTAGCTATTCAGGGACGCTATCCTTGCTTTCCAACGTGGAGATCTGTGGGTGCAGTTCTCCGTAGAAGTTTGTGGTTTGACCAAAAGAAAAAGAAAAAAAAGTTACAAAGTTATATTTCTCCCCAAAATTGCCACGGAAAGAAAAAAAATCATGCTAAGTATCAATCTCCAACTTCTTCCAAACAAAATTATACTCTGCATGTATGGGTGCAACTAAAGACGCAACCTCCAAAAACCCCAAAACTGGGTCAATACACAAGAGCAATTTCAGCTGGAAAGCTTGGGGCTGCGCTCTAGGTGCACACCTTGCAGTTCTTCAGTCTAAACACCCCCTTACCTGTGAAATACCCCCCACAAACTATATATTGCTTGAAAGTGCACACCTGCAGCGGCACCATCCTTGCTTTCCTACATGCAGATCTTCTTGTCGCAGTTCTCCGTAGAGCTGCATGCATGGGTGCACCTAAAGACGCGGCCTCCAAACTCCCCAAAACAGGGTCAATACACAAGAGCGCCGCTCCAAACATTGAAACTGAAATGGCTCGTGAATTGAGCCAGTTTTGGGGCATTTGGAGGTCATGACTTTAGGTGCACCCATACATGTAGGGCATCATATAGTTCATAAAATGATATCCTGCATGCATGGGTGCACCTAAAGACGCGGCCTCCAAACACTCCAAAACAGGGTCAATACACAAGAGCAATTTCAGCTGGAAAGCTTGGGACTGTGCTCAAGGTGCACACCTTGCAGTTCTTCAGTCTAAACACCCCCTTACCTGTGAAATACCCCCACAAACTATATATTGCTTGAAAGTGCACACCTGTAGCTATTCAGCTTTCCTACATGCAGATCTGTGGGCGCAGTTCTCCGTAGAAGTTTTTGGTTTGACCTAAAATAAAGAAAAGTTCCAAAGTTAAATTTCTCCCCAAAATTGCCATGACAACTAAAAACAACCTGCTAAGAATCAATCTCTAACTTCTCCTTAACAAAATGATACCCTGCATGTAGGAGTGCAATTAAATATGCGGCCTTTAACCCTTTCCCTGCCAGCCGTTTTGTACTAGATGCGAACATCTACTGCCAAGCAGTTTTTAGATATTTTGCACTCTTTCACTTTAAGGGCCCTTCCTGGGGCGGTCTTTTAGTTTACCCAGGAAAACAATATATTGTTTTTTCAGGACAACCTGAACTTTTCAAAATATGCAAGAATTTTGGTGTAATTCTACTTTCTGTAAAAAAATATAGGCTTCTAAGTGTCCAATAAAATGAAAAAAATCATGTTTCACAAAGAACAATCACATATATCAGAAACATTATTTACTTTATGTATGAGAACACAGCTGATTTGGAAAGGTCTATGTCTCCTGAATGCGGCAATACCAAATATATATAGTTTTATGGAGATTTCTCACTTGTATAGATCAAAATCTACAAGCAGTACACTAGCAAATGTCCAAATCACCACTCCCCAAGCGGCATACTTCTGATTTCAAGGCCAAACATTCCACTAACAGTAGGTTTACCCTAGAAAACTACCCATTATTAGAAAGAACAGATTCTGGTGAATCAAAAATGGGTAAACATATCGTTGTACTCCAAACTACCAAGTTGCAATTGTTTCCTAAAGTTATAATGTTTTATAGAAATTGGTGAATTTTTTGAAAAATGACCTCAAAGCTTCCAATCTACAGAATCGTATCTCCCACACATCATTAGGTATCAATGTAAAACACCCCAAATATGAAAGCCTGGGGTCCACTGAACAGTTTGATGCCAAATATGTATAGGTGTACCCAAGCATGTGACATATAGGGGCCCTAAAATGTAGGCACCTCATTTGAGTTATCAGTTTCTGTAATTCCAGATACTGCAAAATCAACACATTTGCAATCGTTTTGGGGTGGGGTAAAAGTAAAAAAAATAAGTTCACCCCAGAAAACCATATATTTTCGGAAAGTACACATTCCCACGAATCTAAATTGGGTATGCATGTCTTTGTACTACAAAGTAACCAAGCCGCAAACCATTCCTAAATTTTGGTGATTTTGTGACATTTCCAAAATCACCTCAAAATTTCTACCCTGCAGCATCGTATTACCCACATACTTTTAGGTATCAAGAGAAATCACCCCAAATATGAAAGCCTAGGGTCCTCTGAACAGTTTGATGCCCAATATGTATAGGTGTACCCAAGCACGTGGCATACAGGGGCCCCAAAAGGAAGACCCCCATATGGTGTGTCATTTCAGGTACTTGCAAAATCAACACATTTACATCGTTTTGGGGGGGGTCAAAAGTAGAAAAAAAGTGGGTTCACCCCAGAAAACCATATATTTTCGGAAAGTACACATTCCCACGAATCTAAATTGGGTATGCATGTGTTTGTACTCCAAAGTACAAAGCCCCAAACCATTCCTAAATTTGGTGATTTTGGTGACATTTCCAAAAATCACCTCAAAATTTCTACCCTGCAGCATCGTATTACCCACATACTTTTAGGTATCAAGAGAAATCACCCCAAATATGAAAGCCTAGGGTCCTCTGAACAGTTTGATGCCCAATATGTATAGGTGTACCCAAGCACGTGGCATACAGGGGCCCAAAAGGAAAGACCCCCATATGGTGTGTCATTTCAGGTACTGCAAAATCAACACATTTACATCGTTTTGGGGGGGTCATCTATGGGTGAACATAAAGATGCGGCCTCCAAACACCCCAAAACAGGGTCAATACACAAGAGCAATATCAGTTGGAAAGTTAGTGGTTGCGCTCCAGGTGCACACCTTGCAGTTCTTCAGTCTAAACACCCCCTTATCTGTGAAATACCATCAAAAAACTATATATTACGTGAAAGTGAACACCTGCAGCTATTCAGCGGCACCATCCTTGCTTTCCTACATGCAGATCTGTGGGTGCAGTTCTCCATAGAACTGCATGTAAAGGTGCACCTAAAGACACGGCCTTCAAACGCCCCAAAACAGGGTCAACACACAAGAGCAATTTCAGCTGGAAAGCTTGGTACTGTGCTCAAGGTGCACACCTTGCAGTTTTAAACACCACGTTACCTGTGAAATACCCCCCCACAAATATACAGTATATTGCTTGAAAGTGAACACCTGCAGCTATTCAGTTGCACCATGTGTGGGTGCACCTAAAGACGCGGCCTCCAAACTCCCCAAAACAGGGTCAATACACAAGACAGTAGATTGTGGGGGTATTTCCCCAAAACAGGGTCAATACACAATTAGCAACGCTCCAAACTTTCCAACTGAAATGGCTCGTGAATTGAGCCAGTTTTGGGGCATTTGGAGGTCATGACTTTAGGTGCACACATACATGTAGGGCATCATATAGTTCATAAAATGATATCCTGCATGCATGGGTGCACCTAAAGATGCAGCCTCCAAACACCCCAAAACAGGGTCAATACACAAGAGCAATTTCAGCTGGAAAGCTTGGGACTGTGCTCAAGGTGCACACCTTGCAGTTCTTCAGTCTAAACACCACCTTACCCGTGAAATACCCCCAAAAACTATATATTGCTTGAAAATGCACACCTGTAGCTATTCAGTGGTGCCATCCTTGCTTTCCTACATGCAGATCTGTGGGCGCAGTTCTCCGTAGAAGTTTGTGGTTTGACCTAAAATAAAGAAAAGAAAAGTTCCAAAGTTAAATTTCTCCCCCAAAATTGCCATGACAATAAAAACAACCTGCTAAAGAATCAATCTCCAACTTCTCCTTAACAAAATGGTACCCTGCATGTACGGGTGCAACTAAATATGCGGTCTCCAACAGCCAAAACAGGGTCAATACACAGAGCAATTTCAGCTGGAAAGCTTGGGACTGTGCCTCCAGGTGCACACCTTGCAGTTCTTCAGTATAAACACCCCTTACCTGTGAAATACCCCCACAAACTATATATTGCTTGAAAGTGCACACCTGTAGCTATTCAGTGGCACCATCCTTGCTTACCTACAAGCAGCTCTGTGGGCGCAGTTCTCCATAGAACTGCATGTATGGGTGCACCTAAAGATGCGGCCTCTAAACACCCCAAAACAGGGTCAATACACAAGACTAATTTAAGCTTGAAAGCTTGGGACTGCGCTCAAGGTGCACACCTTGCAGTTCTTCAGTCTAAACACCACCTTACCTATGAAATACCCCCAAAAACTATATATTGCTTGAAAGTGAATACTTGCAGCTATTCGGTGGTGCCATCCTTGCTTTCTGTGCACTCTGTGGGCCCAGTTCTCTGTAGAACTACATCTATGGATGAACATAAAGATGCGGCCTCCAAACACCCCAAAATAGGGTCAATACACTAGAGCAATATCAGTTGGAAAGTTAGTGGTTGCGCTCCAGGTGCACACCTTGCAGTTCTTCAGTCTAAACACCCCCTTATCTGTGAAATACCGTCAAAAAACTATATATTGCGTGAAAGTGAACACCTGCAGCTATTCAGCGGCACCATCCTTGCTTATCTACAAGCAGCTCCGTGGGCGCAGTTCTCTGAAGAACTGCATGTATGGGTGCACCTAAAGCTGCTGCCTCCAAACTCCCCAAAACAGGGTCAATAGACAAGAGCAATTTCAGCTAGAAAGTTTTTGGTTGCACTCCAGGTGCACACCTTGCAGTTCTTCAGTCTAAACACCCCCTTACCTATGAAATAACCCCCACAAACTATATATTGCTTGAATGTGAACACCAGCATCTATTCAGTGGCACCATCCTTGCTTTTCTACATGCAGATCTGTGGGTGCAGTTCTCTGTAGAAGTTTGTGGTTTGACCTGAAATAAAGAAAAGAAAAGTTCCAAAATTAAATTTCTCCCCAAAATTGCCATGACAACTAAAAACAACCTGCTAAGAATCAATCTCCAACTTCTCCTTAACAAAATGATACCCTGCATGTATGGGTGCAACTAAATATGCAGCCTCAAAAAACCCCAAAACAGGGTCAATACACAAGAGCAATTTCAGCTGGAAAGTTTGGGGTTGCGATCCATGTGCACACCTTGCAGTTCTTCAGTCTAAACTCCCCCTTACTTGTGAAATACCCCCCACAAACTATATATTGCTGGAAACTCCATACCTGTAGCTATTCAGAGGCACCATCCTTGCTTTTCTACATGCAGATCTGTGGGCGCAGTTCTCCATAGCAATTTGAGGTTTGACCTAACAAAAAGTAAAAAAGTTCAAAAGTAAGATTTGTCCCCAAAATTGTCATGACAAGAAAAAAAAAACTGCCAATCTCCAACTTCTCCTGAACAAAATGATACCCTGTATGTATGGGTGCACCTATAGACACGGCCTCCAAACACACCAAAACAGGGTCAATACACAAGAGCAATTGTAGCTGAAAAGTTTAGGGCTGTGCTTTAAGTGCACATGGATGCACCTAAAGGAACGGCCTCCAAACACTGCAAAACAGGGTCAATACACAAGAGCATTTTTAACTGGAAAGTTTGTGGTTGCACTCCAGATGCACAACCTTGCAGTTCTTCAGTCTAAACACCCCCTTACCTGTGAAATAACCTCCACAAACTATATATTGCTTGAAAGTGCACACCTGTAGCTATTCAGCGGTGCCATCCTTGCTTTCCTACATGCAGATCTGCGGGCACAGTTCTCCATAGAAGTTTGTGGTTTGACCTAAAATAAAGAAAAGTTTCAAAGTTAAATTTCTCCCCAAAATTGCCATGAAAACTAAAAACAACCTGCTAAGAATCAATATCCAACTTCTCCTTAACAAATTGATACCCTGCATGTATGGGTGCAACTAAATATGCGGCCTCCAAACAACCCAAAACAGGGTCAATACACAAGAGCAATTTCAGCTGGAAAGCTTGGGACTGTGCTCTAGGTGCACACCTTGCAGTTCTTCTGTCTAAACACCCCCTTACCTGTGAAATACCCCCCACAAATGATATATTGCTTGAAAGTGTACACCTGCTTGAAAGTGTACACCTGTGTACACCTGCAGCAATCCTTGCTTTCCTACATGCAGATCTGTGGGCGCAGTTCTCCATAGCAGTTTGTGGTTTAACCTAAAATAAAGAAAAAAAGGTTCCCAAAGTTAGATTTCTCACCAAAATTGTCATGACAAGAACAATATGACGCCCTGCATGTATGGGTGCACCTAAAGACATGACCTCCAAACACCACAAAACTGGGTCAATATACGAGCCATTTCAGTTGTAAAGTATTGGGCTGTGCTCTAGGTGCACACCTTGCAGTTCTTCAGTCTAAACACCCCATTACCTGTGAAATACCCCCCACAAACTATATATTGCTTGAAATTGCACGCCTGTAGCTATTCAGCGGAGCCATCTTTGCTTTCCTATATGTTGATCTGTAGGCACAGTTCTTCATAGAAATTTGGAATTTACTTTTCTTTATTTCAGGTCAAACCACAAACTTCCAATGAGAACTGTGCCCACTGAATAGCTAAAGGTGTGCACTCTCAAGCAATAAGGAGATTTTGTGAACTCACCATTAAATCTCTTTCTCTCCAGTGGCTTGGGGGACACAGGAACAATGGGGTATAGCTAACACCACTAGGAGGCAGGACACAACAAAAAAGAAACTAACCCGTCCTCCTCCTGCTATACCCCAGCTCCCAGGTGGAGCCAGATCAGTTTGTACCAAAGTACGGAACAGGAGGTTACCAATAAAACTATATACATGAAGAATATACACTAGAGACCATGTCTGAAGGAACACGTGAAGGCCTCACCAGGGAGGGAAGTCCTGTGTCCCCCAAGCGACTGGATAGAAAGAGATTTAACGGTGAGTACACAAAATCTACTTTTCTCCTTGGTCTGCTTGGGGGACACAAGAACAATGGGGACATACCAAACCTGTCCCAAGAATTTTGGGTGGGAGGTAGAGGCCGACGTGGAACTAGCCACCACAGCTTGAAGTACCTTCCTGCCGTAGTGGGTGTCAGATGCCGCAAAGGTATCAAAGTGGTAGAATTTGCCAAAAGTATGGATGGGCGTCCATGTGGCAGCCTAGCATAGCTGTTCAGCTGAGGGAAACAGTGCAGGGGAATAATGGAGAGATTGCACTGATAGGAGACAGGGGTTGTGTGCCAGAGAGTCCCGTGTGCCTAAGTGGAGGATCACCAGGGAGCTGATCCATGAGGCAGAAGCTGCGCAGAATGCCTGTCCGACTTCTGCAAGGGCGCGAAGAGAAGGGACCGCCTCTCCGGAGTGATGCGCTAGTTGTGCGCACTTCCAGGTGGAGGACTGCTGGGCGAAAGTGAAGGAGGCGCCAATGCGGCGTGTGGTGCTGAACCAGCAGGGCTGTGAGCAGTGCGCTGTGTCCAGTGAGGGAGAGGTATATAATCCCTTACCGATGCTGCAGGCAGAGCTGAGCAGAGGTGAAACGCCAGGTTGCTAGAATTGCGGTGAACCCAATCTTGATATACACCAGGGAACAGGGCAAGGTAAAAACAAAATGGTGCTTACTTGCCCAGTTCTGCACAATCTACTGGCCAGATGGTTCATTCCCACTGTAGCTGAAGGGGGATAAAACCTAAGCCTGGGTGGTCAGTGCCAGAGCACAAAGATACCCCGGAGACATCCAGTTGGAGGGGGAATGAAGGCAAAGCACGCAGTGTGGATGCCCATTCCAGCCTCAGTGAAGGAATAAGAATAAATAAATAATAAAATAAATAAAAGAGAAAAACAAAAACTAAAAACTGATCTGGCTCCGCCTGGGAGCTGGGGTATAGCAGGAGGAGGAGGGGTTAGTTTCTTTTTTGTTGTGTCCTGCCTCCTAGTGGTGTTAGCTATACCCCATTGTTCCTGTGTCCCCCAAGCAGACCAAGGAGAAATATAGTTTGTGGGGACTATTTCACAGGTAAGGGGGTGTTTAGACGGAAGAACTGCAAGGTGTGCCCCTTAAGCACAGCCCCAAACTTTCCAGCTGATATTGCTCGTGTATTAACCCTGTTTTGGGGTGTTTGGAGGCTGTGTCTTTGGGTGTACCCATACATGTTTGGGAGAAATTGGAGATTGATATTTAGCAGGTTTTTTTTAGTTAGAGTTAGGGTTAGGGTTTGGGGAGAAATTTAACTTGGGAACTTTTCTTTATTTCAGGTCAAACCACAAAGTTAGATTTCTCCCCAAAATTGCCATGACAACTAAAAAGCCTACTAAAGGTCTGTCTTCAACTAGTCCTGAACAAAAAGATACCCCACATATATTGGTGCACCTGAAGATGCGGCCACCAAGCATTCAAAAACTGGGGCAATAGGTAAATTTGAAGCTGTGTTCTAAAATCAAAACTTGCAGATTTACCCCCTGTACCTGTGAAATACCCCACAAATTGTATAAGTACTGAACATACACACCTTCAGCTTTGTAGAAATGCTGTCCTTGCCTTCGTGTATGCAAAATTCTGGAGGCTATTCTTTGCAGAAATGCACATTTCCTAAGAAAACAAGAGAAGAAAAAAAGAACAGATTCAACAAAATTTCTCTCCAATTCCCCAACAAGTAATAAACACTTACTAAATATTCTACTTAACATTATCAGTTTAGCTGAGCTTCGTTGGACCCTTTCATTACATCTGTACTCAATTGCTTTGAAAGTGCTGCTTTTTCATAGTTTGTTTGAGGGGGGATGGTACCGTTAGAACACTAAAGCTGGCCATAGATGTAAAGATCTTTTCGTTATTGTGAGACCACGATTATCTCAAACCGATCGTTTAAATGTACAATTTGTCCATCAACTAAAAAGACCATTTCAGGCGATATTGCGAGGAAAACTGAGGGTAGCTGCCTGCTTGGCATAGGTAGATTGCACTGGGACCAATAAATTTTTTTTAACTTGGCCGATCAATTTTCTGACAGATGTCAGACAAAAAATCGTAAGATGTACAATCGTTCGATTCCCACTGGCTTCATGATAATTTTATGGATTGGTCAGGTTTCACTAAAATCAATCGTTCACCAAATAAAAATCTTTGCTTTTATGGGGACCTCAGATTGAAAATCTGTACATTTATGGAAAAAATATCTTGCCACCAAATAGTCACTGTCAACCCAAATCAACCCAATTTAGTAGGCCATTCCACCCCAGCATAAATATTTTAATTTGTGGCATGAGCACACAAAAACCATAGCTGTGTCAACCTCAATTCTATAAAAAGCTGAATGCCTATACCAAGTACAAAATATATATATCTCACAAAAATAAAAATATCCTCAGTAAATGCATTGAAAGCTGAGCTATTGACTTTTCAGAGAAAGTACCCTGATTGTCTTCAAAAGTGGTATAACAAAGAGGTAAATGAAAGAGTAAAGTGGCTGTAGAGGAAGCTGATCCTAAAACCTAAATCTAGACTAAATGTTTGAAATGAAAAATATCCCCATGTGCCAAGAATACTTTCCAAAGCAGACTGAAGCCCTTACTAAAAAAAATTCTAGGGAGACCTAATTTACTAGTAAAACTTGAAAATTTGGCCCAGAAATACCAACTTAGCAATTGTAGTGAAAGGGTTAGAGCTGATGAGGTGTCAGTAAAAAAAATCGTGGCATCAGAGAGATGAAATCATCAGTAGGCAAGATGAAATTATCTCATGCACCACACACTTTTAGGCGCCCTTGTCCTTCACCTACACCTCAAATAATTACGCCTTCCAGTGCAGTGGGGGAAAAAATACCAAACTAAACACAACAGAAAAATTCTATTATTGCCCTGAACACATATAAACCAGATGTAAACAATACAACAATTCTTGTTATACAGTATAGCCAATCAGTACACACAACAATGTATCTTTCAATAGTGTAGCTGCGTATGGTATATTTAAAAACATGGTTTAAACATAACCCAAGGTTGCGAGGGCACTTTGGCCAAAAGTACAGTGTATCTTGTCTGATACCCCCTTTGCAAGCTTTTTGGGTGAATCGCTTGCCAGGAATGGATGGAAGCATGTCTCTGAAATGCTTCACCCATCAATCGGGCCACATTGTTACATGCAGGCATCTCTGGAATCTCAGTGCCACCAAACTACAGGGCAGAGAGTATCTGCAACTGGTATTTGTAATAGGATAATTTGGGGCCTGGTAAGGAGCTCATCCTGTCTCTGGGCTCATCCTGTCCTGTTCTCCATGACTCCTTTTCGGTTACGATTTATTGTGCCACAGGTTGGGGGGGTATAAACAATAAAGGGTTCTGAATAAGGGGATGCTTGTGTAAAGGTTATCCACATATAAGTGGTAACCTTGGCCCAGAAGCAGAGTGATGAGCTCCCACACAATTTTGCCACTGACAGTCAAGTCAAGGGGACAACCAGGGGGGTCTAATTGGGAGTCCTTGCCCTCATAAATCATAAAATAGCTGGTGTACCCTGAGCTTTTGCTTGGGATGTACTACTGGAATTTTAGGCGCCCTTTGAAGAGAAGTGATAAATCTATACAAATGTTTTTGGAGGGGATGTACACTTCTCCAAAGCGCTCTGATAGGATGTCTATAAGGGGCCTCAATTTATGCAGCCTGCCATATCTGGGCTCATTAGGGGGTACAGCAGCAGCATTATTAAAATGTAGAAACCAGAGCAGTAGCTGATACTGGTTTCTAGATATCGTGGCTGAAAAAATAGGGATATGCATTGCAGTAATGGTATCCCAGTAGGTCTCCAAAGAATTTGCTTTTTGCTTAAGTGAGGCCCACACACATGTGCTTGAGCAGGATTTTGGGCAAGATATTACTCTGCATATACATTTGTATAGAGGACCATATCCGGTAGAATGTCGTCAAAATTACTGTAACAAATCAACTGGATCAAAATTCCTAGCGTCCACCTTTACACCTAAGACTGCAGTAAATGGTGGGATTTAAGGGGAGAAATTATAAAAGAGGCCCCCACATAGGCTCTCCTCCATTTGCAGTATCAGCCCTATTGCCCTCTTGCTCATCTTCAATACCTTGATCAACCACATCCTGCTCAAGCTCCATTGGCTCCTCAAGGGCAGTAACAGTACTACAGCTGCCAGACGGTGACTCATCAGTAGAGGAGTCACTGTCTGATGCAGGGGGCACATACTCAGAATCAGAGTCACTAAACTCATCTGAGCTAGATGCCATGCATAGAGCAGCACCATCTTCAACTGAAGAAAACCTTCTGGCCATGCTGCCAACAAACATACTCTATATATACCCTAGTCTAAAAACCTCACAAACAGAGGGACAAATAAAGAAAAAAAAAGGAATTTCATAGTATGACCTGTAGCCATAAAAAGAAAGTTTACTTCTAGTAAAACTACTCCAGCACTTGGAAAGGTAGAAAAAAAAATAAGATACACAAAACCTATATGCTAAACTCCTTGAAATTGAAAAACTATGTTACCCTATTTGTCTGCCAAATGAGCCAACAGAACCTAACCCCTTGAACTCCCTGCAACCTTCTGGCAAAAACTTCACTATTTACTTTACCATATTTTAAAGTATGGATAGGGACATCTGTCCCATGGTTGATATTTTTACAATGCATTTTATTTTTGCTTTCTAAAGATTTGTTCTTGATTCAGAACAACTTAGGAGTACTTGAATGCAAATGTATACATTAGTACAGAACTGGATTATGGAGGTATGCTGGTAAGTGATTTGGGTGGAGGAGTCACAGAGGATGGAGTCAGGTGAGTGTACTGGCCTTGGATGACCACAGCCATTAATGACATTTTCCTCATAATACAGATTCACAGTAAACAATAACTTTACACAAAAATATTACTAATCTTGTCACTGAATGGCAAGCTTTGATTTTGGCACGACTAACTCTATTCATATCAATAGATAAATATATATAAATATTTTATGTAGTGATAGGGACAGCTCTGTCCCATAAGTGGTACTTTAAACATGAATTTTATTGTTTGGATTTATAATGATTTAAGTCAAATAGAAGTTTGTTTTAACCAAACATGCTATAATACAAAGGTATATGTTGCTACATAACTGCATTATAGAGACATGCCCGTGTGTGGTTGGGGTGGAGGAGTCACAGAACAGTCGCCTATAGGAGCACAGAGAATGGAGTGGGGCGAGTGTGCTGTGACTGGACGACCACAACCATTAAAGACAATTCACTCATAATCAGAAGTGAAATGGTGGAAGAAATTGGACCACATTTCCCAGCATGCTCTATAAATCAGTACACAAATGGAAGAATTTCTACAAGTTGGCTGTGTTTCCAAGCAACCTTTATTATTGGAAGGATAATGAGACATGGTGGTACAAATTGAATCACATTTCCCAGCATGCTCTATAAATCACTATATAAATGAATGCAAGTTGAATATGTTTCCCAGCAAACTCCATAACTTAGAGGATGATGAGCAATTTTGGTACATACTGGTTTATATTTTCTAGCATGCTCTATACACAGCACGTAACTGGAGGAGCTAATAAACATTTGATATGTTTCCCAGCAAGCTCCATCAACCAAAGTATAATAGGAAATGCTGGACCAAATTGGACTGCTTTTCCCAACATGCTCTGCTATTCAATGGACTGTAATATTAGTACAAGTTGGGCTATAGCTGGTAGAAAATGGAAAGTGCTGCTACAGACTGGGCTACATGTGACTGGGAAGTATCTCTACATGCACAGAATACACACAGGCAGCAATAACATTGGCTGATGAATTCAAATAAAAAAGATGGAATGGCACTGATTGGAGGAGGTGTGGTTAGTGAGCTAAAGCCTGCCCCGCCTCCCTTACAGCTTACTGGCTCTGTTAATGGCACACAGAAATGATGTCAGCTGGAATGAGCTCATTGGTGTGCTGCAAAGTGGGCGGGGAGGCTGGGCTTGCTAACTTCATCCTGTCACTTAATCTGAGATGTTTGTAAGGGCAGCAGTTTTTGCAAGCCTGTCTATTTATTATTATTATTTATTGTTGTTTACACAGGTTTAAGGGTGTGCCACAAGGCAACTTAAAAAATTACTTTGTGGCTTAGTGTGGGAACGCATCTGCATTAAATCCAAAATCAAATGAGGGCAGGGTCCTCATTATACCTTGTATTTATTATGGGTGTTATATCATAAATAAACTGGAATAAGAAAACAAGTGAGCAACACTTTAGTATAAAGAATTCAAACAGTAAGTAGGGATAAGACATGCCATAGCATATAATATACCCCCATAATATCAGGGAACTCAGTACCATAAAGCAATTAGTATTAATTGACCCAAGTAGGGGGTAAGACACATTGTAGCTTGCACAAAACACCAATAATAAGGGGTACCCACTACAAGCAAAGCCACTTTATTATTAAATTACCCTGTAGAGTACAAATAGGGTGAGAAACACTGCATCATGTATTATACACCCAAATGATGGGGTGTCCAGTACAATAAAGGTATTAGAGTACAAGTGGGAGTGAGACACACTGCAGCATGTAATATATACACCCAAAATATGGGGGGTGCTCAATATAATAAAGGCAGTTAGCATTACTTGACAGAGTAGAGTACAAGTGGGGGTGAGATGCTGTAGTATAAATTCTAAACCAATAAAATTTGAGTAAAATAAACCAATCTAGCAATTAACTAAAAATAATTAGTACTACTTGACCCAAGGAGGGGGTGAGACATATTGTAGCATAATACATACATAATATGGGGGTGAGCAATGCATTAAAAGCAGCTAGCATGACATTAAACAGAAGAGTACAAGTGGGAGGTGAGACCAACTATATCATGCATTATGCCTCCGTAATATTGGGTCGAGCAGTACAATAAATGGAGTTAGTATTACTTGCCCCAGTAGAGTACAAGTGGGTTAAGACACGCTGTAGCATGTATATTAGGGTTAATGTACAAGTAAGGGTGAGACCCACTTCAGCATGCATCATACACCCATAACATGGGGGTGCCCAGTACAATTAAAACAGTTAGTACAAATTGACCCAGTAGAGTACAAATGAGGATGAGACACACTGTAGCATGTATTATATACCAATAATATGGGGGAGCCCAGTACAATGAAAGCCATTTCTGATTACTATACCCAGTAGAGTGGGGGTAAGAAAAGCTGTAGAATGTATTATACACGCATAATAAGGGGGTTCTCAGTACAATAGAAGAAGTTAGTGTTACTTGACCAAGTAGAGTACAAGTGGGGGTGACGCACACTGTAACATGCATTATACACCAATAACATTGGGGTGCTCAGTACAAACTCACTTGTTATTTTACTCAGTAGAGTATGAGGGGATGAGACACACTGTAGCATGTATTATGTGTCCATAATATAGGGGTGCTCGGTACAATACAGGCATTGGCATTATTTGACCCTGTTCAGTGTGAGTGGGGATGAGGCATGCTATAGTATGCATCATGGACCCATAATAATGGGGTTCTCAAAACAATAAAAATAATTACTACTACCTGACCCAACGAGGGGATGAGACACTGTAGCAATGAGAAGAATAAAAAATATTAATACTAAATGACCCAAGGAGGGGGCAAGACATGCATTATGCACCCATAATTTATCATGCATTATGCACCCATAATATTGGGGTGTGCAGTACAATAAATGGAGTTAGTATCACCTGACCCAGTGGAGTACAAATGGGGGTGAAACACACGGTAGCATGTATTAAACACCTGTAATATGGGGGGTGCTCAGTACAATAAAGGCAGTTAGTATTACTTGAGCCAGTACAGTACAAGTAGGTGTGAGAGACACTGTAGCATGCATAATAAACATATAATACACAAAAGCCATGAATATCTTGTAAATTATATCCTTATCAACGGTGAGTAGTGATGTCATCAGTTATAAACAGTGAGTAGTGATGTAATTTCTGTCACATGACTCACTAAAATTTGTGTATTATAATTAATAAAGTACCCCCAGTTGTAAAATATGAGGATATTATAAGTTACCTCGGAGTTCAATGACCTGTATAAAAACACTCGGCCTTCGGCCTCATGTTTTTATATGGTCATGAAACTCCTCGGTAACTTATAATATCCTTATATTTTACAAGAGGGGGTACTTTATTCACTATATAATCTACAGTCTGGTCATTTCCCTATGGGACCAGACTGTAAATTATATCCCTATAAACGGCGCGTTCTGACGTCAGAACGCGCCGTTTCTAAGATAGAGAGAGTGAGCACTTGCAGCTGCTGCTCTCTTCCTCCACTCTGCCCCCCTTCTTTCTAATTCCCTGCCTCAGCTCTTCCTTACCACCGGCGCACTCCTCCTGTCTCACTATCTCTCGGCTGCTTCTCTCTCAGGTCCTGCCCCCTCAGTGTCTGTTTGGTCTAGGTCCCGCCTCACACGATCGCTTATGGGCTCCCTCCTGTTCGCACAGTGCTTCTATCTGTCTCTCTCCTTATATCGCTCCCCACGCTTTCACCCACCACCTTAACTTTCACTTTCATGGTCTTCCGTGTCGGCTGGTCAGTCTCCCTCACACAATCTCCGGTATTGCTCCGCCTCCAGCCCTCATTCTCCAGTCCTCTGACACTTTCCTTCCCCTCACCTTCCCCCTCCCCTGCAACTGACGTGACCCAGAGCAGGATACAACGTATATTGGAAAAAAAACTGATGGAATTCAAAAACAGGTACTTTTCCACAAAAAAAATAACTACAGGGATAAAATTAAGTAAGTGGGTGGGGAAGGAAAACAGCATTAAAACCGTAATTTTGCAGCACATAGAGCAAAGCCAGTAAAATACTACACATATATAGGAAGGAAGACACTGGACACAAAAACTGTAGATTATAATGCATAATGTACCCCCTACTTAAATTTATACAGATATTAGTAGTCACCTCGTAGTTATGTGACCTGTATAAAAGCACTCGGCCTGTGGCCTCGTGCTTTTATATGGTCACATAACTCCTCGGTGACTAATAATATCTTTATAAATTACAGTAGGGGGTACATTATCCACTATATAATATAGGGGAGGTGCTCAGTATAATGAAGATAGTTAGCATTACTTGAGCCCAGGGCCGCCATTAGAAATCACGGGGCCCCGTACAACAAAATGTTCAGGGCATCCTGGGCCCCAACCACCCCAGATCCAGCCCACTCCACACTACAGTTAAAAGACCACACAGACATCAGTGCTAAAAAAGGTAGCCCCTCCCCACACACAAAAGTTATAAAAAGCTATTGATGGTCAGGCCCCCTTATAAATTAAAAAAAAAACTATGGAGCCAGGGCCCCCCATAATTTTTTTTTTAAAAAAAATTTGGTGGTCAGAGCCCCCTACAAGTTAAAAAAACAAAAAAACATTGGTGCCAGGGTCTCCCATAAAAGTTTTTTTAAAAAAACATTGGTGATCAGGGGCCCCCCTGCAAGTAAAAAAAGATTGATGGACGCCCCCCCCATAAGTTATAAAAAGCCATTGGAACTTGCCCCCTGCAAGTATAAAAAAAACTGACCAGATCCCCCCAAATTTTTTAAAAATTGGTGGTCAGGGCCCCCCTACAAGTTAAAAAAATTGGTGATCAGGGGCCCCCCTGCAATTTAAAAAAAAAAAGAATTGGTGATCAGGGCCCCCTATAAGTTAAAAAAAACATTGGCGCCAGGACCCCCCATAAAAGTTTAAAAAAAAAAAAAAAAAACATTGGTGATCAGGGGCCCCCTGCAATTTAAAAAAATAATAATTGGTGACCAGGCCCCCCCTATAAGTTAAAAAAACATTGGCGCCCGGGCCTACCCATAAAAGTTTTTTTTTTAAAAAAAAAAAACATTGGTGATCAGAGGCCCCCCTGCACGTAAAAAAAATTGATGGCCTGCCAGCCCCCCCCAAGTTATAAAAAGCCTTTGGTGATCAGGGCCCCCCCTGCAAGTATAAAGAAAAAAACTTGGCCAGATCCCCCCAATTTTTTTTAAAAAAAATTGGTGATCTGGGGCCCCCCTGCAATTTAAAAAAATAATAATTGGTGACCAGGGCCCCCTAAAAGTTAAAAAAAACAAAAAAAATTGGCGCCAGGGGCCCCACCATAAAAGTTTTTTTTTTTAAAAAAACATTGGTGATCAGGGCCCCCCCTGCAATTTAAAAAAAATAATAATTGGTCACCAGGGCCCCCCCATAAAAGTTTTTTTTTTTTAAACATTGGTGATCAGAGGCCCCCCTGCAAGTAAAAGAAATTGATGGCCTGCCTGCCCCCCCAAGTTATAAAAAGCCTTTGGTGATCAGGGCCCCCTGCAAGTATAAAGAAAAAAACTTGGCCAGATCCCCCCAAATTTTTTTTAAAAAATTGGTGGTCAGGGCCCCCCTACAGGCTAAAAAAAATATTTGGTGATCAGGGCCCCCCTATAAGTTAAAAAAAACATTGGCGCCAGGGCCCCCCATAAAAGTTAAAAAAAAAAAAAAAAACATTGGTGATCAGGGGCCCCCCTGCAAGAAAAAAACAAATTGATGTCCTGCCCCCCCAAGTTATAAAAAGCCATTGGTGATCAGGGGCCCCCCTGCAAGTATAAAAAAAAATTGTCCAGGTCCCCCCAATTTTTAAAAAAAATAGCTTGCCAAGATTTTGTGTCTAAGGGCCCAGCCATGCTTCACTTACTTGATTAGCCGGTCCCCCCTGTGTTCAGCGTGCTGCACAGTGTGCACAAAGCATTACTCCTATTAAGATTTCCTGTACCCTTGTGGTCCTTTAAGAATAAGTCCCAGTAAAGCTGTACAGGGATTGGATAAGGGGATTCAATCCCAATGCAGATTTACCAGGACTTATTCTTAAAGGGACCAATGAGGTTACAGGAAATTTTAATAGGAGAAACGCTTTGTGCACAGAGCTGCTGTGCAGCACGCGGAAGACAGGGGGGCCTGGCTAAAGTGAAGCATGGCCAGGCCCCCCCTAAGACACAAAATCCTGTGGGCCCGGGACAACTATCCCCCTGTGACACCTGATGGTGGCCCTACTTGAGCCAGTAACAGTACAAGTGGGTGAGACACACTGTAGAATGTATTATACACCTATTCATTGGGGTGCTACATATAAATAAGGCAGTTAGTATAACCTTGAGCCAGTAAACAGTACAACAAGTGGGGTGAGGACCACACTGGGTATTATGCCATTATACACACATGCAATGAGTGGGTTGCTTAGTACAAGGATAAATAAGAAATAGCAGTGACAGTTATTCTCTGGTCCCTGCGAGTTGTTAATTATACAATCCGCACTTAGTTTTGCTGATACCATGGCACACAAAGGCCACAAAAAGGTTTTTTCATACCTGATACCTTGGGAATGAATGCAGGCAATGAATTTTATTTTAGGAATTAATGAACTGGGCCCTACTACCATTTCCCCAGCATGCTCCCTGTAACCTTTTGTTCTTGGTAAAGAAATAGTCCAGGGCACTGGGCCGCTATACAAATTTAATGATTCCAAGAAAAAAGAGAGAGATTTTTTTACTTAAGAATCAGCCCAGCCCTATAAAAGAACACTATAAGATTTGCATCTGCCCAAATAATCACGTACCGAACTAGACCGCTATGATAGAATGAGAGCACACGTAAGGTGCTGCCTCTTCTTTAAAGCTCAGTCTGGAGTCACAGGGTTAAAAGCTTATGTTAGCTAGTTTCCCCCTACTCTCATTCCTTCTCCTCACACTTCCAACATGCAGTCTTAGCCTCTGTATCAGCCAGCAGCATAGCCGTGCCAGGCCAGCCAGACGCCGCTTGAACAACCTGGCCGATCAAACACCAGCTGGCATGCGCTCAATGGTGGATTGGTGCTTACGGCATGTGCAGAAGCCCAAGTAAGACTGTAATGCTAGCACAGACAGTCAGTGGAGAGATGGGGACCACCAGACATGGGGGTCACGACAGTGAAGGTACGTCCGTTGGCATCCCCCCAACTTTTGCACCCTAAGGCATGTTCCTACTCTGCCTAACTCCCTAGTTCTGGCCCTGAGCACATCACAGAAGAATTGAGCCAATAATGAGCGCAAAGGCAGCAGGTCTTATGGCACGGCTTTGAGTCTTTTGGTGTAGCTTCGGGTCTTCAGCTACACAGACTTCGGAGCTAAGGGGGCCAATAATTTTGAGAAAATGAAACACAAACTAGCCCCCCTTCAGACCCGGGCCATACAAGCTGTATGCCCCTGTGCCCACCTGATGGTGTTCCTGTCCTAAATATAAACAATCAAGGCTATATAATGCACAACCAATACATCAGAATTGTAAAATGCATAAAAGCAATTCATTCTATAAAATATCTTACTTTATAATGACATCAAATTATACACTTGTGTAATATCCTAGTGCAGGCCGTCTGCCCTGATAACACACAGGTAGCAGTATGCATGTGCAGAACGTTCTGCTGGAGGCTATAAAGAACTGACTTATTTTATTAAAATGACAAGTGAGTTTTGTTATGGGGGCAGAAAATATTCTGTCTACACACCCTTAGCGGGGGCCAGGGCATGTAAATAGGTACAGGCCAGACCCCAGTGAAAGACACAAATGTGGCAGAACAGCTCGAGATAACTGAGTTGAGTGTGGTCTATGGCACAGGTGCCTTATTGGTTATATTTTTTACAATAACACCTTCAAAAATTTATATAAACTTTTCCCGCTCATATTACTTTTCTCTCATCCTTAGAGTGTCTACGCTTCATAATTAAAACATCTTAAAAACTGTTAAACACAGCAACTTTATCTAAACTTTATTTATTCCTACTTCATTGTATATGGCCCATCACATACAAATGCTATCTTTACAAGCAAACCCGCAAACAATATCTTATTTTTAATTACCCCAAAAAAAGGAGCAAACTTTGCCACAGTTTCCAAACACATGTTTGGTTTCTTAATTTACATAAGCCTAAATCACATTCAGAAACTTTCTGCAAACCTTTAAAGCTATAGTTCACAATGCCAAAAATTTCAACCTACTCTTTGCAACTATACTAACCTATTCACACACTTAATGTTTTCCCTTGCATTTGCACATAATGCTTTTAATCAAATAATATCACATTCTATTGAAAAATTTGTATCTGATATACATTTGTATCACAGCAATTGGATGCTAAACATTAGCAGACATAACATTATTAGACATAACAACTGATACTTCATTATTTAAACCAGTATGTTCAATATAAATTTTAGAAAGAATTTAAGAAAGGTTGAATTAGCAGAGGGGGTGACTATAAAACACAGAGAAAAGATTTGCTTATCAGTTTCTGCTTCAACAACATTTAAAACATTTAAAGGAGAAGGAAATCCTGTAGAAAAAATCCTTGTACCCCCACCCCACATAGACCCCCCTACCCCCCTCCCCCTCAAGCTAACTGACCCACCCGGGGAAAATGCTCCATACTTCATAGTTAGCCCTTTCGCAGATTCTGGCAGGCAATGTCATAGTATCCATCTTCCGGGTCCCCTGGGGGGGGGTCTATGTGGGTGGTGGCTATGTGGCCCTTGTGGATTGAGATGCAGCTCCATGTGCAAAACATAAAAATGTGGATATTGTATTGTGTTGTTGCCAACAGAAAAACAAATATATTTCCTTTTGAGCAGCCAGGGGCCACACAGTCTGGCCTCAATGTTACCCATCACTGCTAAAAGATCACATTATTACAATTTATTACATATTTTTCACTCTTTACTGTCATCTGATTTCATTTACTTTTTCACTCCACATAAAGAGTGTGGTATGCCCCTAAATTCCCAAAAATATTAACAGGAAAAAAGTCTGTGCACAATGCTGGTCAGTGAGGAAACTAAGCACCTTCACCAGTAGCTCCACAACACCACATGTGAATTGAATGAGGGGGCTGCACAAATACACCAATATCTGCGGACACTGCAATATTCCAAAAATACAAACCTAATGATGTTACAGAAAAGGCTTATGTCACGTGAATAAACTTGGAAGACATTGTCTTAAATGTAGCTTTTAGGGCATCTACAGTAAGCTTTATGGCTGCAGTCAGATATCCCAGTGCACACAAAGGGGAGATTGCTACAATCAGAGATGGCCAGTCCAAATGTCATGCTGGGGTTCTGAGGCAAAAGTCTCTGGAATTGTGGGGCATATTTCTCAAGATTTGGGGATTTGTCTCACCCTGGGATAATTAATAAAGCTGCTCAACACCGGAAGATTTGGCACTTTGGTCCTCACAAGTGATCTTATCAAGCTGAGCTGGAAAAAATTCACTTGCTGAAAAATTACTTTGTGTAAAAAATGTTACTGAATGTTAGAAAAGCATTTATTTGTGGATTTTCTTTTCACCTTTAATTGGGTCCTTACATGAAGACAATAAAGGATAAACAGATTGCATTACCTCTTTCTGGCACCATATGACATTCTGTAAGACCGCAATTCACTCACAAGTCAAAGCATCAACAAATTTCATGATCTCTGATGTTGTTGCCTTAGCCAGTCCAGCGCTAATGAAGTTCCTGTCTGGCCACACCAGCGCTGGCGCAGAGAGAAAATGCGCCATTGGCAACAGAGACAAACTTGCACCCATTATTGGCACAGAGACAAACATGATATAAACATGATACGCAAAAGCAGATATTCAGAATAGAGAGAAGAGTTTTATTTGGCAAAGCCTGCCTAGGGCTCATTACTGAAAGTGAAAAACTTGCGCAAATCACAACTTTTCTTTCTTACAAATTGCAGAGCATAATGCAGGGATAGAATTGCAACAGCGCAGTAACATTTCTGCTTAGTCAATAACAGTGTCAATTTGGTTGCAACCAAATGTGCGTATGCTAGAAACAGTATCCCATAAATGAAATTTGTGCATCTCCATTGCATGTGTAGTGCCAACAGACTAGGAAGTCATGTCTCCTGAAGGCATGGGGTCACTACATGGTAGCTGGCATGTCTGTGTGCCCTGTGCTACACCTTGCACATCATTCACAAGAGCAAGTTGCAGTGGGTGGAAGGAACACCCACATATATATGCTAGTAATCTATCTGTAAAAAAAGCACTCAAAGAGTTTCTGAGCACAGCAGAACTGGTATTTTTCACCTAATAACCGGGGAGACGAATATCCACATGCTAGAAAATAGGAATGTCACTATTTTTTTAATGTTCTAAAACTGTTGGGAATTCTGGTTTACTCCAGCAATGGCAAGAGTTAACCCCTTCCAGGAGAAGTAACCAATCAACTTTGAGGGGCAGCTATAACTATCCCTTGGTCAGGTGATCCCCACTGCCTGGAGTTACATGTTATGGAGAGAGTGAGAGGTGATTACAGTTCTCAAGACTTTTCTTATGTATCTTGAGAGATTTAGGTCACTGATATAAATTTATTATTATATATTATATCATTAATAATAATATCAATATACCTCAACCCACTTACTAGGTTTTGGTTCTTTTGAGCAAGCAGACAATTGAATCCACACCAATGAGCGATAGTATGTGATGTATTGTAAAATAAATCAATTGATTGTTCTACATAAATGATTACACTATAGGACTAAAGCACAAATGACAATAATTTACCAATTCCAACATTACACAAGTCTACATTGTTGTTACCTACAAAACGGTAGGGGAATAGAGTTTCAGCTTCATCTCTCCTTCTCCCTCTGGTCTTCATTCCTCACATGTTGGCTTGTCCTAGGCTCCTCTGGCTTCTCAGCTCTCTAGCTGGCTGCCTTTCTCTCAGCTGCCCAGCTCCCTCACATTTGTCCAGCCGTCGTTTATCCTGGGTTTCTCACCTGCCGTCCCCAACAGAACCCTTCCAACTGCCAAGATTGCTGTGGAGTAACCCCAACTTGCCTACATCCTGTTGAGAAGTTTTCTTCGGCATAACAAATCCGTTTTAATGGTCCCTCACAGGCGACATAGGCCTTCGTGAGTCACAGGAAAACCTTGTTATGATAATTCAGGGCTTTCATCGTAAGTAACCACTGAACAACAGCTTTCAATATTAAATTACAAAATCAAGATGGCAAATTTCTTACATGAGTCTGTCTCCTGAAGTTATTTCTTGCAGTTCTGTCTGTCCCAGCCCATTTGTGGGCTGCATTGAAATTTCCTGAGCTTTGTTGTGTAAAAGTACACTAGTTACATTATGTGGACATAGTTTCAATTGGGTTGAAAAAATAACAAAGGTCCATCAAGGTTCAACCCTCCCAAATGAAAACCACAGACGCATCCAACAACAAGGAGGTGTACCCTCTTAACTTTAAAATTAAATTCTATATTAGCCATACCTATACTAACTATAGAGCTTAGTATCAAAATAGCCTTTGATATTATGTCTGTCCAAAAATCATCCAAGCCACTCCATAATTAATGTATTAGTGCATTAACTGAATCAGGCATCACAACATCCCCGGCATGCATTCCACAAACCTCACTGTCCTGACTGTGAAGAAACCACCTATGTTTTGCTTCAAATGAAAGTTCTTTTCTTCTAGTCTAAAGGGGTGGCCTCTGGTACGGTGATTCACTTTATGGTTAAAAAAGGTCCCCTGCTATTTGCTCTATTATGTTTCCTCTAATGTACTTGTAAAGTGTAATCAATGTCCGCCATCGCAAGCGCCTTTTTCCAGAGAAAACAACCCAACCTTGAACAGTCTCCCCTGCATAATTTAAGTCCTCCATCCTCCACCATATTTAGTTCACTTAGTCTCTGCACTCTCTCACAGCTCTTTATATCCTCTTAATGACTGGACGTCCAAAAACTGCACCTGCATACCTCCAGATGAGGCCTTACAGGGACCTATAAAGAGACATAATTAATGTTTCATCCCTGAGTTAATTGCCCTTTTTTATGCAAGAACAGAACTTTATTTGCTTTAGTAAGGCCACAGAATGACACTGCCCAGAATTAGAACAACTTATTATCTACAAAAACGCCCAAGGAAAACTCCCAACACACTGCCATTTAGTGTAATAACTTGCATTTATAATTATTTTTGCCAAAAGTGCATAACCTGCATTTATCAACATTGAACCTGCATTTTACCAAACTCTTTGTAGTCTATCTTTTAGCCAGTTCTCTATCAGGTCCACAATACTATGTTCCACCAGGCCAAACATTCTTCAATTTTTAACCAGTAACCTTCTGTGTTTTTACACTCGTACTGCGAGGTGCTCTACTTTACCTTCTTATAATAAAGAAATTAGTTAGGTCTGGCAAGATCCTATTACGCATACACCAATGCTGGCACAAACTCAATAGTATGTATGATTTGCTATTGTGTGGTTTATTGTCTGCTACCAATTGGTACCAAAATCACTGCTATTGCAGTTCCCAGTGAGTTATATGCCACCAACTCTGGTTTTGGCCTGGCTGGAGGCACTTAACTTAGTCCAAAGCCCTAAATCTCCACTTAGGCGGAGGCTGGGCATCTATATTGTTAGCGCCCACATGTGGCCTGGATATTGCCTTACCAAGAAAAGGGTTTACAGGACATGCTGGGAATGTAGGCCCAGGTTCATTTATTATTCTAAACTAAATCAATGCTGCATTCTTCCCAGTCAGTGTAACTTGTGCCCCTGTGTGCCATTGGTATCAGCAACTAGTGGTGGTATAATACATTTTTACTCCAGCAGGACAGAGAATACTCACTGCTTTATTTCTTATTTATCTTTTGTACTAAGCACCTCATTTTGCTATGTGTATAATGCATAATACAGTGGTGTCTCACCCCACTTGTACTGTACTGGCTCAAGTTATACTAACTGCCTTTATTATACTTAGGCACCTCATATTATACGTGATTATCATGGCTTCAGTGTGTCTCACCCACTTGTACTGTACTGGCTCAAGTTATATCTAACTGCCTTTATTATACCTGAGCACCCTCATATCTATATGTGTATTTCCCATGTACAGTGTGTCTCACGCCCACTTGTACGTCTGGCTCAGTTATACTAACTGCCCTTTTATTATATTCAGCACCCCATATATGGGTGTATAATACAATTCTACAGTGTGTTCTCAACCCCACTTGTACTGTTACTGGCTCAAGTAGGGCCACGCATCAGGTTCCACAGGGGGGATAGTTGTCCCGGGCCCACAGATTTTGGTGTCTTAGGGGGGGCCTGGCAATGCTTCACTTTAGCCAGGCCCTCCTGTCTTCCGCGTGCTGCACAGCAGCTCTGGTGGCACAAAGCGTTTCTCCTATTAAAAATTTCCTGTAAACCTCATTGGTTCCTTTAAGAATAAGTTGTAAATCTGCATTGGGATTGATTCCCCCTTATCCAATGCTGGTACAGCTTTACCGGGACTTAATTCTTAAAAAAAAACTTTTATGGGGGGCCCCTGGCGCAATTTTTTTTGTTTTTTTTAAGCTTTTAAGGGGCCCGCTGGTCACCTAATTATTAATTTTCTTTAAATTGCAGGGGGCCCCAGAATCACTCATTTTTTGTTTAATTAAAAATGGGGATGCTGGGCCAAGTTTTTTCTTTTATACTTGCAGGTGGGGTTCCTGATTCTTACCTAGAAGGGCCTTTATACTGGGGGCGCCTGGGCTAGGCCATCTTATGTTTTGGTTGGTGACGTGCGTAGGGGGGGTCCTCTGATCACCAATTGTTTTTTTTTTGGTAAAAAAAAAACTTTTTATGGGTAGGCCGCGGGCAGCCAATGTTTTTTTTAACTCTCATAGGGGGGGCCTGGGTCACCAATTATTATTTTTTTTAAATCAGGGGCCCTGATCACAATGTTTTTTTTTTTTTTTTTTAAACTTTTATGGGGGGTCCTGGGCGGCCCAAATGTTTTTTTTAACTTATAAGGGGGCCCTGATACCAATTCTTTTTTTTTTAAATTGCAGGGGGGCCGTCCTGATCACCAATTTTTTAACTTGCTAGGGGGCCCTGACCACCAATTTTTAAAATAATTTGGGGGGATCTGGTCCAGTTTTTTTTATACTTGCAGGGGGCAAGTTCCAATGGCTTTTTATAACTTATGGGGGGGCGCTCCATCAATCTTTTTTTACTTGCAGGGGGCCCCTGATCACCAATGTTTTTTTAAAAAAACTTTTATGGGAGACCTGGCACCAAATGTTTTTTTGTTTTTTTAACTTGTAGGGGGCTCTGACGCACCAAATTTTTTTAAAAAAAAAATTATGGGGGGCCTGGCTCCATAGTTTATTTTTTTAATTTATAAGGGGGCCTGACCATCAATAGCTTTTTATAACTTTGTGTGTGTGGGGAGGGGCTACCTTTTTTAGGCACTGATGTCTGTGTGGTCTTTTAACTGTAGTGTGGAGTGGGCTGGATCTGGGGTGGTTGGGGCCCAGGATGCCCTGAACATTTTGTTGTACGGGCCCCGTGATTTTCTAATGGCGGCCCTGGGCTCAAGTAATGCTAACTATCTTCATTATACTGAGCACCTCCCCTATATTATATAGTGGATAATGTACCCCCTACTGTAATTTATAAAGATATTATTAGTCACCGAGGAGTTATGTGACCATATAAAAGCACGAGGCCACAGGCCGAGTGCTTTTTATACAGGTCACATAACTACGAGGTGACTACTAATATCTGTATAAATTTAAGTAGGGGGTACATTATGCATTATAATCTACAGTTTTTGTGTCCAGTGTCTTCCTTCCTATATATGTGTAGTATTTTACTGGCTTTGCTCCTATGTGCTGCAAAATTACGGTTTTAATGCTGTTTTCCTTCCCCACCCACTTACTTAATTTTATCCCTGTAGTTATTTTTTTTGTGGAAAAGTACCTGTTTTTTGGAATTCCATCAGTTTTTTTTCCAATATACGTTGTATCCTGCTCTGGGTCACGTCAGTTGCAGGGGAGGGGGAAGGTGAGGGGAAGGAAAGTGTCAAGAGGACTGGAGAATGAGGGCTGGAGGCGGAGCAATACCGGAGATTGTGTGAGGGAGACTGACCAGCCGACACGGAAGACCATGAAAGTGAAAGTTAAGGTGGTGGTGAAAGCGAGGGAGCGATATAAGGAGAGAGACAGATAGAAGCACTGTGCGAACAGGAGGGAGCCCATAAGCGATCGTGTGAGGCGGGACCTAGACCAAACAGACACTGAGGGGGCAGGACCTGAGAGAGAAGCAGCCGAGAGATAGTGAGACAGGAGGAGTGCGCCGGTGGTAAGGAAGAGCTGAGGCAGGGAATTAGAAAGAAGGGGGCAGAGTGGAGGAAGAGAGCAGCAGCTGCAAGTGCTCACTCTCTCTATCTTAGAAACGGCGCGTTCTGACGTCAGAACGCGCCGTTTATAGGGATATAATTTTACAGTCTGGTCCCATAGGGAAATGACCAGACTGTAGATTATATAGTGAATAAAGTACCCCCTCTTGTAAAATATAAGGATATTATAAGTTACCGAGGAGTTTCATGACCATATAAAAACATGAGGCCGAAGGCCGAGTGTTTTTATACAGGTCATTGAACTCCGAGGTAACTTATAATATCCTCATATTTTACAACTGGGGGTACTTTATTAATTATAATACACAAATTTTAGTGAGTCATGTGACAGAAATTACATCACTACTCACTGTTTATAACTGATGACATCACTACTCACCGTTGATAAGGATATAATTTACAAGATATTCATGGCTTTTGTGTATTATATGTTTATTATGCATGCTACAGTGTCTCTCACACCTACTTGTACTGTACTGGCTCAAGTAATACTAACTGCCTTTATTGTACTGAGCACCCCCCATATTACAGGTGTTTAATACATGCTACCGTGTGTTTCACCCCCATTTGTACTCCACTGGGTCAGGTGATACTAACTCCATTTATTGTACTGCACACCCCAATATTATGGGTGCATAATGCCATGATAAATTATGGGTGCATAATGCATGTCTTGCCCCCTCCTTGGGTCATTTAGTATTAATATTTTTTATTCTTCTCATTGCTACAGTGTCTCATCCCCTCGTTGGGTCAGGTAGTAGTAATTATTTTTATTGTTTTGAGAACCCCATTATTATGGGTCCATGATGCATACTATAGCATGCCTCATCCCCACTCACACTGAACAGGGTCAAATAATGCCAATGCCTGTATTGTACCGAGCACCCCTATATTATGGACACATAATACATGCTACAGTGTGTCTCATCCCCTCATACTCTACTGAGTAAAATAACAAGTGAGTTTTGTACTGAGCACCCCCAATGTTATTGGTGTATAATGCATGTTACAGTGTGCGTCACCCCCACTTGTACTCTACTTGGTCAAGTAACACTAACTTCTTCTATTGTACTGAGAACCCCCTTATTATGCGTGTATAATACATTCTACAGCTTTTCTTACCCCCACTCTACTGGGTATATAGTAATCAGAAATGGCTTTCATTGTACTGGGCTCCCCCATATTATTGGTATATAATACATGCTACAGTGTGTCTCATCCTCATTTGTACTCTACTGGGTCAATTTGTACTAACTGTTTTAATTGTACTGGGCACCCCCATGTTATGGGTGTATGATGCATGCTGAAGTGGGTCTCACCCTTACTTGTACATTAACCCTAATATACATGCTACAGCGTGTCTTAACCCACTTGTACTCTACTGGGGCAAGTAATACTAACTCCATTTATTGTACTGCTCGACCCAATATTACGGAGGCATAATGCATGATATAGTTGGTCTCACCTCCCACTTGTACTCTTCTGTTTAATGTCATGCTAGCTGCTTTTAATGCATTGCTCACCCCCATATTATGTATGTATTATGCTACAATATGTCTCACCCCCTCCTTGGGTCAAGTAGTACTAATTATTTTTAGTTAATTGCTAGATTGGTTTATTTTACTCAAATTTTATTGGTTTAGAATTTATACTACAGCATCTCACCCCCACTTGTACTCTACTCTGTCAAGTAATGCTAACTGCCTTTATTATATTGAGCACCCCCCATATTTTGGGTGTATATATTACATGCTGCAGTGTGTCTCACTCCCACTTGTACTCTAATACCTTTATTGTACTGGACACCCCATCATTTGGGTGTATAATACATGATGCAGTGTTTCTCACCCTATTTGTACTCTACAGGGTAATTTAATAATAAAGTGGCTTTGCTTGTAGTGGGTACCCCTTATTATTGGTGTTTTGTGCAAGCTACAATGTGTCTTACCCCCTACTTGGGTCAATTAATACTAATTGCTTTATGGTACTGAGTTCCCTGATATTATGGGGGTATATTATATGCTATGGCATGTCTTATCCCTACTTACTGTTTGAATTCTTTATACTAAAGTGTTGCTCACTTGTTTTCTTATTCCAGTTTATTTATGATATAACACCCATAATAAATACAAGGTATAATGAGGACCCTGCCCTCATTTGATTTTGGATTTAATGCAGATGCGTTCCACACTAAGCCACAAAGTAATTTTTTAAGTTGCCTTGTGGCACACCCTTAAACCTGTGTAAACAACAATAAATAATAATAATAAATAGACAGGCTTGCAAAAACTGCTGCCCTTACAAACATCTCAGATTAAGTGACAGGATGAAGTTAGCAAGCCCAGCCTCCCCGCCCACTTTGCAGCACACCAATGAGCTCATTCCAGCTGACATCATTTCTGTGTGCCATTAACAGAGCCAGTAAGCTGTAAGGGAGGCGGGGCAGGCTTTAGCTCACTAACCACACCTCCTCCAATCAGTGCCATTCCATCTTTTTTATTTGAATTCATCAGCCAATGTTATTGCTGCCTGTGTGTATTCTGTGCATGTAGAGATACTTCCCAGTCACATGTAGCCCAGTCTGTAGCAGCACTTTCCATTTTCTACCAGCTATAGCCCAACTTGTACTAATATTACAGTCCATTGAATAGCAGAGCATGTTGGGAAAAGCAGTCCAATTTGGTCCAGCATTTCCTATTATACTTTGGTTGATGGAGCTTGCTGGGAAACATATCAAATGTTTATTAGCTCCTCCAGTTACGTGCTGTGTATAGAGCATGCTAGAAAATATAAACCAGTATGTACCAAAATTGCTCATCATCCTCTAAGTTATGGAGTTTGCTGGGAAACATATTCAACTTGCATTCATTTATATAGTGATTTATAGAGCATGCTGGGAAATGTGATTCAATTTGTACCACCATGTCTCATTATCCTTCCAATAATAAAGGTTGCTTGGAAACACAGCCAACTTGTAAAATTCTTCCATTTGTGTACTGATTTATAGAGCATGCTGGGAAATGTGGTCCAATTTCTTCCACCATTTCACTTCTGATTATGAGTGAATTGTCTTTAATGGTTGTGGTCGTCCAGTCACAGCACACTCGCCCCACTCCATTCTCTGTGCTCCTATAGGCGACTGTTCTGTGACTCCTCCACCCCAACCACACACGGGCATGTCTCTATAATGCAGTTATGTAGCAACATATACCTTTGTATTATAGCATGTTTGGTTAAAACAAACTTCTATTTGACTTAAATCATTATAAATCCAAACAATAAAATTCATGTTTAAAGTACCACTTATGGGACAGAGCTGTCCCTATCACTACATAAAATATTTATATATATTTATCTATTGATATGAATAGAGTTAGTCGTGCCAAAATCAAAGCTTGCCATTCAGTGACAAGATTAGTAATATTTTTGTGTAAAGTTATTGTTTACTGTGAATCTGTATTATGAGGAAAATGTCATTAATGGCTGTGGTCATCCAAGGCCAGTACACTCACCTGACTCCATCCTCTGTGACTCCTCCACCCAAATCACTTACCAGCATACCTCCATAATCCAGTTCTGTACTAATGTATACATTTGCATTCAAGTACTCCTAAGTTGTTCTGAATCAAGAACAAATCTTTAGAAAGCAAAAATAAAATGCATTGTAAAAATATCAACCATGGGACAGATGTCCCTATCCATACTTTAAAATATGGTAAAGTAAATAGTGAAGTTTTTGCCAGAAGGTTGCAGGGAGTTCAAGGGGTTAGGTTCTGTTGGCTCATTTGGCAGACAAATAGGGTAACATAGTTTTTCAATTTCAAGGAGTTTAGCATATAGGTTTTGTGTATCTTATTTTTTTTTCTACCTTTCCAAGTGCTGGAGTAGTTTTACTAGAAGTAAACTTTCTTTTTATGGCTACAGGTCATACTATGAAATTCCTTTTTTTTTTCTTTATTTGTCCCTCTGTTTGTGAGGTTTTTAGACTAGGGTATATATAGAGTATGTTTGTTGGCAGCATGGCCAGAAGGTTTTCTTCAGTTGAAGATGGTGCTGCTCTATGCATGGCATCTAGCTCAGATGAGTTTAGTGACTCTGATTCTGAGTATGTGCCCCCTGCATCAGACAGTGACTCCTCTACTGATGAGTCACCGTCTGGCAGCTGTAGTACTGTTACTGCCCTTGAGGAGCCAATGGAGCTTGAGCAGGATGTGGTTGATCAAGGTATTGAAGATGAGCAAGAGGGCAATAGGGCTGATACTGCAAATGGAGGAGAGCCTATGTGGGGGCCTCTTTTATAATTTCTCCCCTTAAATCCCACCATTTACCGCAGTCTTAGGTGTAAAGGTGGACGCTAGGAATTTTGATCCAGTTGATTTGTTACAGTAATTTTGACGACATTCTACCGGATATGGTCCTCTATACAAATGTATATGCAGAGTAATATCTTGCCCAAAATCCTGCTCAAGCACATGTGTGTGGGCCTCACTTAAGCAAAAAGCAAATTCTTTGGAGACCTACTGGGATACCATTACTGCAATGCATATCCCTATTTTTTCAGCCACGATATCTAGAAACCAGTATCAGCTACTGCTCTGGTTTCTACATTTTAATAATGCTGCTGCTGTACCCCCTAATGAGCCCAGATATGGCAGGCTGCATAAATTGAGGCCCCTTATAGACATCCTATCAGAGCGCTTTGGAGAAGTGTACATCCCCTCCAAAAACATTTGTATAGATTTATCACTTCTCTTCAAAGGGCGCCTAAAATTCCAGTAGTACATCCCAAGCAAAAGCTCAGGGTACACCAGCTATTTTATGATTTATGAGGGCAAGGACTCCCAATTAGACCCCCCTGGTTGTCCCCTTGACTTGACTGTCAGTGGCAAAATTGTGTGGGAGCTCATCACTCTGCTTCTGGGCCAAGGTTACCACTTATATGTGGATAACCTTTACACAAGCATCCCCTTATTCAGAACCCTTTATTGTTTATACCCCCCCAACCTGTGGCACAATAAATCGTAACCGAAAAGGAGTCATGGAGAACAGGACAGGATGAGCCCAGAGACAGGATGAGCTCCTTACCAGGCCCCAAATTATCCTATTACAAATACCAGTTGCAGATACTCTCTGCCCTGTAGTTTGGTGGCACTGAGATTCCAGAGATGCCTGCATGTAACAATGTGGCCCGATTGATGGGTGAAGCATTTCAGAGACATGCTTCCATCCATTCCTGGCAAGCGATTCACCCAAAAAGCTTGCAAAGGGGGTATCAGACAAGATACACTGTACTTTTGGCCAAAGTGCCCTCGCAACCTTGGGTTATGTTTAAACCATGTTTTTAAATATACCATACGCAGCTACACTATTGAAAGATACATTGTTGTGTGTACTGATTGGCTATACTGTATAACAAGAATTGTTGTATTGTTTACATCTGGTTTATATGTGTTCAGGGCAATAATAGAATTTTTCTGTTGTGTTTAGTTTGGTATTTTTTCCCCCACTGCACTGGAAGGCGTAATTATTTGAGGTGTAGGTGAAGGACAAGGGCGCCTAAAAGTGTGTGGTGCATGAGATAATTTCATCTTGCCTACTGATGATTTCATCTCTCTGATGCCACGATTTTTTTTACTGACACCTCATCAGCTCTAACCCTTTCACTACAATTGCTAAGTTGGTATTTCTGGGCCAAATTTTCAAGTTTTACTAGTAAATTAGGTCTCCCTAGAATTTTTTTTAGTAAGGGCTTCAGTCTGCTTTGGAAAGTATTCTTGGCACATGGGGATATTTTTCATTTCAAACATTTAGTCTAGATTTAGGTTTTAGGATCAGCTTCCTCTACAGCCACTTTACTCTTTCATTTACCTCTTTGTTATACCACTTTTGAAGACAATCAGGGTACTTTCTCTGAAAAGTCAATAGCTCAGCTTTTAATGCATTTACTGAGGATATTTTTATTTTTGTGAGATATATATATTTTGTACTTGGTATAGGCATTCAGCTTTTTATAGAATTGAGGTTGACACAGCTATGGTTTTTGTGTGCTCATGCCACAAATTAAAATATTTATGCTGGGGTGGAATGGCCTACTAAATTGGGTTGATTTGGGTTGACAGTGACTATTTGGTGGCAAGATATTTTTTCCATAAATGTACAGATTTTCAATCTGAGGTCCCCATAAAAGCAAAGATTTTTATTTGGTGAACGATTGATTTTAGTGAAACCTGACCAATCCATAAAATTATCATGAAGCCAGTGGGAATCGAACGATTGTACATCTTACGATTTTTTGTCTGACATCTGTCAGAAAATTGATCGGCCAAGTTAAAAAAAATTTATTGGTCCCAGTGCAATCTACCTATGCCAAGCAGGCAGCTACCCTCAGTTTTCCTCGCAATATCGCCTGAAATGGTCTTTTTAGTTGATGGACAAATTGTACATTTAAACGATCGGTTTGAGATAATCGTGGTCTCACAATAACGAAAAGATCTTTACATCTATGGCCAGCTTTAGTGTTCTAACGGTACCATCCCCCCTCAAACAAACTATGAAAAAGCAGCACTTTCAAAGCAATTGAGTACAGATGTAATGAAAGGGTCCAACGAAGCTCAGCTAAACTGATAATGTTAAGTAGAATATTTAGTAAGTGTTTATTACTTGTTGGGGAATTGGAGAGAAATTTTGTTGAATCTGTTCTTTTTTTCTTCTCTTGTTTTCTTAGGAAATGTGCATTTCTGCAAAGAATAGCCTCCAGAATTTTGCATACACGAAGGCAAGGACAGCATTTCTACAAAGCTGAAGGTGTGTATGTTCAGTACTTATACAATTTGTGGGGTATTTCACAGGTACAGGGGGTAAATCTGCAAGTTTTGATTTTAGAACACAGCTTCAAATTTACCTATTGCCCCAGTTTTTGAATGCTTGGTGGCCGCATCTTCAGGTGCACCAATATATGTGGGGTATCTTTTTGTTCAGGACTAGTTGAAGACAGACCTTTAGTAGGCTTTTTAGTTGTCATGGCAATTTTGGGGAGAAATCTAACTTTGTGGTTTGACCTGAAATAAAGAAAAGTTCCCAAGTTAAATTTCTCCCCAAACCCTAACCCTAACTCTAACTAAAAAAAACCTGCTAAATATCAATCTCCAATTTCTCCCAAACATGTATGGGTACACCCAAAGACACAGCCTCCAAACACCCCAAAACAGGGTTAATACACGAGCAATATCAGCTGGAAAGTTTGGGGCTGTGCTTAAGGGGCACACCTTGCAGTTCTTCCGTCTAAACACCCCCTTACCTGTGAAATAGTCCCCACAAACTATATTTCTCCTTGGTCTGCTTGGGGGACACAGGAACAATGGGGTATAGCTAACACCACTAGGAGGCAGGACACAACAAAAAAGAAACTAACCCCTCCTCCTCCTGCTATACCCCAGCTCCCAGGCGGAGCCAGATCAGTTTTTAGTTTTTGTTTTTCTCTTTTATTTATTTTATTATTTATTTATTCTTATTCCTTCACTGAGGCTGGAATGGGCATCCACACTGCGTGCTTTGCCTTCATTCCCCCTCCAACTGGATGTCTCCGGGGTATCTTTGTGCTCTGGCACTGACCACCCAGGCTTAGGTTTTATCCCCCTTCAGCTACAGTGGGAATGAACCATCTGGCCAGTAGATTGTGCAGAACTGGGCAAGTAAGCACCATTTTGTTTTTACCTTGCCCTGTTCCCTGGTGTATATCAAGATTGGGTTCACCGCAATTCTAGCAACCTGGCGTTTCACCTCTGCTCAGCTCTGCCTGCAGCATCGGTAAGGGATTATATACCTCTCCCTCACTGGACACAGCGCACTGCTCACAGCCCTGCTGGTTCAGCACCACACGCCGCATTGGCGCCTCCTTCACTTTCGCCCAGCAGTCCTCCACCTGGAAGTGCGCACAACTAGCGCATCACTCCGGAGAGGCGGTCCCTTCTCTTCGCGCCCTTGCAGAAGTCGGACAGGCATTCTGCGCAGCTTCTGCCTCATGGATCAGCTCCCTGGTGATCCTCCACTTAGGCACACGGGACTCTCTGGCACACAACCCCTGTCTCCTATCAGTGCAATCTCTCCATTATTCCCCTGCACTGTTTCCCTCAGCTGAACAGCTATGCTAGGCTGCCACATGGACGCCCATCCATACTTTTGGCAAATTCTACCACTTTGATACCTTTGCGGCATCTGACACCCACTACGGCAGGAAGGTACTTCAAGCTGTGGTGGCTAGTTCCACGTCGGCCTCTACCTCCCACCCAAAATTCTTGGGACAGGTTTGGTATGTCCCCATTGTTCTTGTGTCCCCCAAGCAGACCAAGGAGAAAAGTAGATTTTGTGTACTCACCGTTAAATCTCTTTCTATCCAGTCGCTTGGGGGACACAGGACTTCCCTCCCTGGTGAGGCCTTCACGTGTTCCTTCAGACATGGTCTCTAGTGTATATTCTTCATGTATATAGTTTTATTGGTAACCTCCTGTTCCGTACTTTGGTACAAACTGATCTGGCTCCACCTGGGAGCTGGGGTATAGCAGGAGGAGGACGGGTTAGTTTCTTTTTTGTTGTGTCCTGCCTCCTAGTGGTGTTAGCTATACCCCATTGTTCCTGTGTCCCCCAAGCCACTGGAGAGAAAGAGATTTAATGGTGAGTTCACAAAATCTCCTTATTGCTTGAGAGTGCACACCTTTAGCTATTCAGTGGGCACAGTTCTCATTGGAAGTTTGTGGTTTGACCTGAAATAAAGAAAAGTAAATTCCAAATTTCTATGAAGAACTGTGCCTACAGATCAACATATAGGAAAGCAAAGATGGCTCCGCTGAATAGCTACAGGCGTGCAATTTCAAGCAATATATAGTTTGTGGGGGGTATTTCACAGGTAATGGGGTGTTTAGACTGAAGAACTGCAAGGTGTGCACCTAGAGCACAGCCCAATACTTTACAACTGAAATGGCTCGTATATTGACCCAGTTTTGTGGTGTTTGGAGGTCATGTCTTTAGGTGCACCCATACATGCAGGGCGTCATATTGTTCTTGTCATGACAATTTTGGTGAGAAATCTAACTTTGGGAACCTTTTTTTCTTTATTTTAGGTTAAACCACAAACTGCTATGGAGAACTGCGCCCACAGATCTGCATGTAGGAAAGCAAGGATTGCTGCAGGTGTACACAGGTGTACACTTTCAAGCAGGTGTACACTTTCAAGCAATATATCATTTGTGGGGGGTATTTCACAGGTAAGGGGGTGTTTAGACAGAAGAACTGCAAGGTGTGCACCTAGAGCACAGTCCCAAGCTTTCCAGCTGAAATTGCTCTTGTGTATTGACCCTGTTTTGGGTTGTTTGGAGGCCGCATATTTAGTTGCACCCATACATGCAGGGTATCAATTTGTTAAGGAGAAGTTGGATATTGATTCTTAGCAGGTTGTTTTTAGTTTTCATGGCAATTTTGGGGAGAAATTTAACTTTGAAACTTTTCTTTATTTTAGGTCAAACCACAAACTTCTATGGAGAACTGTGCCCGCAGATCTGCATGTAGGAAAGCAAGGATGGCACCGCTGAATAGCTACAGGTGTGCACTTTCAAGCAATATATAGTTTGTGGAGGTTATTTCACAGGTAAGGGGGTGTTTAGACTGAAGAACTGCAAGGTTGTGCATCTGGAGTGCAACCACAAACTTTCCAGTTAAAAATGCTCTTGTGTATTGACCCTGTTTTGCAGTGTTTGGAGGCCGTTCCTTTAGGTGCATCCATGTGCACTTAAAGCACAGCCCTAAACTTTTCAGCTACAATTGCTCTTGTGTATTGACCCTGTTTTGGTGTGTTTGGAGGCCGTGTCTATAGGTGCACCCATACATACAGGGTATCATTTTGTTCAGGAGAAGTTGGAGATTGGCAGTTTTTTTTTCTTGTCATGACAATTTTGGGGACAAATCTTACTTTTGAACTTTTTTTTCTTTTTGTTAGGTCAAACCTCAAATTGCTATGGAGAACTGCGCCCACAGATCTGCATGTAGAAAAGCAAGGATGGTGCCTCTGAATAGCTACAGGTATGTAGTTTCCAGCAATATATAGTTTGTGGGGGGTATTTCACAAGTAAGGGGGAGTTTAGACTGAAGAACTGCAAGGTGTGCACATGGATCGCAACCCCAAACTTTCCAGCTGAAATTGCTCTTGTGTATTGACCCTGTTTTGGGGTTTTTTGAGGCTGCATATTTAGTTGCACCCATACATGCAGGGTATCATTTTGTTAAGGAGAAGTTGGAGATTGATTCTTAGCAGGTTGTTTTTAGTTGTCATGGCAATTTTGGGGAGAAATTTAATTTTGGAACTTTTCTTTTCTTTATTTCAGGTCAAACCACAAACTTCTACAGAGAACTGCACCCACAGATCTGCATGTAGAAAAGCAAGGATGGTGCCACTGAATAGATGCTGGTGTTCACATTCAAGCAATATATAGTTTGTGGGGGTTATTTCATAGGTAAGGGGGTGTTTAGACTGAAGAACTGCAAGGTGTGCACCTGGAGTGCAACCAAAAACTTTCTAGCTGAAATTGCTCTTGTCTATTGACCCTGTTTTGGGGAGTTTGGAGGCAGCAGCTTTAGGTGCACCTATACATGCAGTTCTTCAGAGAACTGCGCCCACAGAGCTGCTTGTAGATAAGCAAGGATGGTGCCGCTGAATAGCTGCAGGTGTTCACTTTCACGCAATATATAGTTTTTTGACGGTATTTCACAGATAAGGGGGTGTTTAGACTGAAGAACTGCAAGGTGTGCACCTGGAGCGCAACCACTAACTTTCCAACTGATATTGCTCTAGTGTATTGACCCTATTTTGGGGTGTTTGGAGGCCGCATCTTTATGTTCATCCATAGATGTAGTTCTACAGAGAACTGTGCCCACAGAGTGCATGTAGGAAAGCAAGGATGGTGCCACTGAATAGCTGCAGGTGTTCACTTTCACGCAATATATAGTTTTTGGGGGTATTTCACAGGTAAGGTGGTGTTTAGACTGAAGAACTGCAAGGTGTGCACTTTGAGCGCAGTCCCAAGCTTTCCAGCTTAAATTGCTCTTGTGTATTGACCCTGTTTTGGGGTGTTTAGAGGCCGCGTCTTTAGGTGCACCCATACATGCAGTTCTACGGAGAACTGTGCCCACAGAGCTGCTTGTAGGTAAGCAAGGATGGTGCCACTGAATAGCTTCAGGTGTGCACTTTCAAGCAATATATAGTTTGTGGGGGTATTTCACAGGTAAGGGGGTGTTTAAACTGAAGAACTGCAAGGTGTGCACCTAGAGCACAGTCCCAAGCTTTCCAGCTGAAATTGCTCTTGTGTATTGACCCTGTTTTGGGCTGTTTGGAGACCGCATATTTAGTTGCACCCGTACATGCAGGGTACCATTTTGTTAAGGAGAAGTTGGAGATTGATTCTTAGCAGGTTGTTTTTATTTGTCATGGCAATTTTGGGGAGAAATTTAACTTTGGAACTTTTCTTTTCTTTATTTTAGGTTAAACCACAAACTTCTACGGAGAACTGCACCCACAGATTTGAATGTAGGAAAGCAAGGATGGCACCACCGAATAGCTGCAAGTATTCACTTTTAAGCAATATATAGTTTGTGGGGGTTATTTCACAGGTAAGGGGGTGTTTAGACTGAAGAACTGCAAGGTGTGCACCTTGAGCACAATCCCAAGCTTTCCAGCTTAAATTGCTCTTGTGTATTGACCCTGTTTTGGGGAGTTTAGAGGCCGCGTCTTTAGGTGCACCCATACATGCAGTTCTACGGAGAACTGCGCCCACAGAGCTGCTTGTAGGTAAGCAAGGATGGTGCCACTGAATAGCTAAAGGTGTGCACTTTCAAGCAATATATAGTTTGTGGGGGATATTTCACATGCAAGGGTGTGTTTAGACGGAAGAACTGCAAGGTGTGCACCTAGAGCACAGTCCCAAGCTTTCCAGCTGAAATTGCTCTTGTGTATTTACCCTGTTTTGGGGTGTTTGGAGACCGCATATTTAGTTGCATCCATACATGCAGGGTATCATTTTGTTAAGGAGAAGTTGGAGATTGATTCTTAGCAGGTTGTTTTTAGTTGTCATGGCAATTTTGGGGAGAAATCTAATTTTGGAACTTTTCTTTTCTTATTTTTAGGTCAAACCACAAACTTCTACGGAGAACTACGCCCACAGATCTGAATGTAGGAAAGCAAGGATGGCACCACCGAATAGCTGCAAGTATTCACTTTTAAGCATTATATAGTTTGTGGGGGGTTATTTCACAGGTAAGGGGGTGTTTAGACTGAAGAACTGCAAGGTGTGCACCTGGAGTGCAACCAAAAACTTTCTAGCTGAAATTGCTCTTGTCTATTGACCCTGTTTTGGGGAGTTTGGAGGCAGCAGCTTTAGGTGCACCCATACATGCAGTTCTTCAGAGAACTGCGCCCACGGAGCTGCTTGTAGATAAGCAAGGATGGTGCCGCTGAATAGCTGCAGGTGTTCACTTTCACGCAATATATAGTTTTTTGACGGTATTTCACAGATAAGGGGGTGTTTAGACTGAAGAACTGCAAGGTGTGCACCTGGAGCGCAACCACTAACTTTCCAACTGATATTGCTCTAGTGTATTGACCCTATTTTGGGGTGTTTGGAGGCTGCATCTTTATGTTCATCCATAGATGTAGTTCTACAGAGAACTGGGCCCACAGAGTGCATGTAGGAAAGCAAGGATGGTGCCACTGAATAGCTGCAGGTGTTCACTTCACGCAATATATAGTTTTTGGGGGTATTTCACAGGTAAAGGTAGTGTTTAGAACTGAAGAACTGCAAGGTGTGGCACTTTGAGCGCAGTCCCAAGCTTTCCAGCTTAAATTGCTCTTGTGTATTGACCCTGTTTAGGGCTGTTTGGAGACCTCATATTTAGTTGGCAACCCGTACATGCAGGGTACCATTTTGTTAAGGAGAGTTGGAGATTGATTCTTAGCAGGTTGTTTTTATTTGTCATGGCAATTTTGGGGAGAAATTTAACTTTGGAACTTTTCTTTTCTTTATTTTAGGTCAAACCACAAAACTTCTATGGAGAACTGCACCCACAGATTTGAATGTAGGAAAGCAAGGATGGCACCACCGAATAGCTGCAAGTATTCACTTTTAAGCAATATGTAGTTTGTGGGGGTTATTTCACAGGTAAGGGGGTGTTTAGACTGAAGAACTGCAAGGTGTGCAC
Organism: Xenopus laevis; assembly: GCF_017654675.1. NCBI lineage: Eukaryota > Metazoa > Chordata > Amphibia > Anura > Pipidae > Xenopus > Xenopus laevis. The sequence goes on from NC_054379.1 coordinate 689,888, forward strand.
CTTGAGCAAAGTCCCAAGCTTTCCAGCTGAAATTGCTCTTGTGTATTGACCCTGTTTTGGGGAGTTTAGAGGCCGCGTCTTTAGGTGCACCCATACATGCAGTTCTACGGAGAACTGCGCCCACAGAGCTGCTTGTAGGTAAGCAAGGATGGTGCCACTGAATAGCTACAGGTGTGCACTTTCAAGCAATATATAGTTTGTGGGGGATATTTCACATGCAAGGGTGTGTTTAGACTGAAGAACTGCAAGGTGTGCACCTGGAGCACAGTCCCAAGCTTTCCAGCTGAAATTGCTCTTGTGTATTTACCCTGTTTTGGGGTGTTTGGAGACCGCATATTTAGTTGCACCCATACATGCAGGGTATCACTTTGTTAAGGAGAAGTTGGAGATTGATTCTTAGCAGGTTGTTTTTAGTTGTCATGGCAATTTTGGGGAGAAATTTAATTTTGGAACTTTTCTTTTCTTATTTTAGGTCAAACCACAAACTTCTACGGAGAACTGCACCCACAGATTGAATGTAGGAAAGCAAGGATGGCACCACCGAATAGCTGCAAGTATTCACTTTTAAGCAATATGTAGTTTGTGGGGGTTATTTCACAGGTAAGGGGGTGTTTAGACTGAAGAACTGCAAGGTGTGCACCTGGAGCACAGTCCCAAGCTTTCCAGCTGAAATTGCTCTTGTGTATTGACCCTGTTTTGGGGTGTTTGGAGGCCGCAGTCTTTAGGTGCACCCATACATGCAGTTCTACAGAGAACTGCGCCCACGGAGCTGCTTGTAGGTAAGCAAGGATGGTGCCACTGAATACCTGCAGGTGTTCACTTTCAAGCAATATTTAGTTTGTGGGGGTATTTCATAGGTAAGGGGGTGTTTAGACTGAAGAACTGCAAGGTGTGCACCTTGAGCACAGTCCCAAGCTTTCCAGCTGAAATTGCTCTTGTGTATTGACCCTTTTTGGGGTGTTTGGATGCCGCGTCTTTAGGTGCACCCATACATGCAGTTCTAAGGAGAACTGCGCCCACAGATCTGCATGTAGGAAAGCAAGGATGGCACCACTGAATAGCTACAGGTGTGCACTTTCAAGCAATATATAGTTTGTGGGGGTATTTCACGGGTAAGGTGGTGTTTAGACTGAAGAATCGCAAGGTGTGCACCTTGAGCACAGTCCCAAGCTTTCCAGCTGAAATTGCTCTTGTATTATCACCCTGTTTTGGGGTGTTTGGAGGCTGCATCTTTAGGTGCACCCATGCATGCAGGGTATCATTTTATGAACTATATGATGCCCTACATGTATGCGTGCACCTAAAGTCATGACCTCCAAATGCCCCAAAACTGGCTCAATTCACGAGCCATTTCAGTTGGAAAGTTTGGAGCGGCGCTAATTGTGTATTGACCCTGTTTTGGGGAAATACCCCCACAATCTACTGTCTTGTGTATTGACCCTGTTTTGGGGAGTTTGGAGGCTGCGTCTTTAGGTGCACCCACACATGGTGCCACTGAATAGCTGCAGGTGTTCACTTTCAAGCAATATATATTTGTGGGGGTATTTCACAGGTAACGTGGTGTTTAAAACTGCAAGGTGTGCACCTTGAGCGCAGTACCAAGCTTTCCAGCTGAAATTGCTCTTGTGTATTGACCCTGTTTTGGGGCGTTTGAAGGCCGTGTCTTTAGGTGCACCTTTACATGCAGTTCTGTGGAGAACTGCACCCACAGATCTGCATGTAGGAAAGCAAGGATGGTGCCGCTGAATAGCTGCAGGTGTTCACTTTCACGCAATATATAGTTTTTTGATGGTATTTCACAGATAAGGGGGTGTTTAGACTGAAGAACTGCAAGGTGTGCACCTGGAGCGCAACCACTAACTTTCCAACTGATATTGCTCTTGTGTATTGACCCTGTTTTGGGGTTTTTGGAGGCCGCATCTTTATGTTCACCCATAGATGCAGTTCTACAGAGAACTGTGCCCACAGAGTGCATGTAGGAAAGCAGGAATGCTGCCACTGAATAGCTGCAGGTGTTCACTTTCACGCAATATATAGTTTTTGGGGATATTTCACAGGTAAGGTGGTGTTTAGACTTCAGAACTGCAAGGTGTGCACTTTGAGCGCCGTCCCAAGCTTTCCAGCTTAAATTGCTCTTGTGTATTGACCCTGTTTTTTGGGGTGTTTGGAGGCCGTGTCTTTAGGTGCACCCATACATGCAGTTCTATGGAGAACTGTGCCCACAGATCTGCATGTAGGAAAGCAAGGATGGTGCCGCTAAATAGCTGCAGGTGTGCACTTTCAAGTAATATATAGTTTTTGGGAGTATTTCAAATGTAAGGGGGTGTTTAGATGGAAGAACTGCAAGGTGTGCACCTAGACCACAGCCCCAAGCTTTCCAGCTGAAATTGCTCTTGTGTATTGACCCTGTTTTTGGGTGTTTAAAGGCCGCATATTTAATTGCACCCATACATGCAGGGTATCATTTTGTTAAGGAGAAGTTAGAGATTGATTCTTAGCAGGTTGTTTTTAGTTGTCATGGCAATTTTGGGGAGAAATTTAACTTTGGAACTTTTCTTTTCTTTATTTTAGGTCAAACCAAAAACTTCTACGGAGAACTGCGCCCACAGATCTGCATGTAGGAAAGCTGAATAGCTACAGGTGTGCACTTTCAAGCAATATATAGTTTCTGGGGGGTATTTCACAGGTAAGGGGGTGTTTAGACTGAAGAACTGCAAGGTGTGCACCTTGAGCACAGTCCCAAGCTTTCCAGCTGAAATTGCTCTTGTGTATTGACCCTGTTTTGGAGTGTTTGGAGGCCGCGTCTTTAGGTGCACCCATGCATGCAGGATATCATTTTATGAACTATATGATGCCCTACATGTATGGGTGCACCTAAAGTCATGACCTCCAAATGCCCCAAAACTGGCTCAATTCACGAGCCATTTCAGTTTCAATGTTTGGAGCGGCGCTCTTGTGTATTGACCCTGTTTTGGGGAGTTTGGAGGCCGCGTCTTTAGGTGCACCCATGCATGCAGCTCTACGGAGAACTGCGACAAGAAGATCTGCATGTAGGAAAGCAAGGATGGTGCCGCTGCAGGTGTGCACTTTCAAGCAATATATAGTTTGTGGGGGGTATTTCACAGGTAAGTGGGTGTTTAGACTGAAGAACTGCAAGGTGTGCACCTAGAGCGCAGCCCCAAGCTTTCCAGCTGAAATTGCTCTTGTGTATTGACCCCGTTTTGGGGTTTTTGTAGGTTGCGTCTTTAGTTGCACCCATACATGCAGAGTATAATTTTGTTTGGAGATTGATACTTAGCATGTTTTTTTTTCTTTCCGTGGCAATTTTGGGGAGAAATATAACTTTGTAACTTTTTTCTTTTGGTCAAACCACAAACTTCTACGGAGAACTGCACCCACAGATCTCCACGTTGGAAAGCAAGGATAGCGTCCCTGAATAGCTACAGGTGTGCACTTTTAAGCAATATATAGTTTGTGGGGGTAAGGGGATGTTTAAACTAAAGAACTGCAAGGTGTGCACATAGAGTGCTGCCCCAACTTTTCAGCTAGAACTGCCCTTCTTTATTGCCCTTGTTTTGGGACATTTGGAGGCCACTTCTTAAGGTGCACCCATACATGTGGGGCATTGTTTTCTTCAGGAAAACTTGTTTTTCTCTAGGTCTGCTTGGGGGACACAGGGACTGTGGGTATAGCTGGAACCACTAGGAGGCAGGACACAATAAAAAAATAGAAACTTGACCCCTCCTCCTCCTGCTATACCCCTCCTCCGTAGGCAGAGACACTCAGTTTCGTTGTGTCCTCAGGAGGTTAGGACCATCTCCTGCATTCAGGAGTATTTTACTATTTATTTTGCTCTTTTATTTTTATTTCATTACAATTCCTTCACATCTTATGGAGCTGGACAGCTACACTGAGTAGTCTGATCCATTTCTTGAGGATGTCACCGGGGTCTCTTGTGCTGTGCACTGACCATCCAGCATTGATTCCCTCCCTCTGACATACAGAGAGAGGATGCGCTGGCCGGGACACAGGGCTGAGGTATAGCCAGGTTCATCCTGTTGCTCAATCCTCCTTATATGCCCCAAGGATCCCTACACTACAGTCTGGGAACTCCTGCCGTGGCTCATTTAAGGTAAGCATATATCCTTAATAGCAGCCTATTCACTCTCTGAGCCCCCCTCCCCCTCTGCACAATCCATCTGCCTTGCACAGCAGTATTAGAGACCCTTCACTTAAAGGAGCCTGAACCTAGTTGCAGTACCTCCTTGTTTAAGCGCCGCAGCAGGTCAGCAGGTCCTCACCTTCCTTTCCTCTCTCATGCTCAACTCGAGCAAATTATACAACAGGAATGGTTCAAGCCAGAGGGATGTTTCCAGGCTAACCGCAGTTTTTCTCAAACTATATCCTTTTCCACAGGAACTAACGGAAAAGTGGACCTCCCCACCTTCAGTGGACGCGCCTGTCTCTCGACTATCTAAGGGCACTGCTTTACCAGTTCCTGATGCAGCCTCCTTCAAGGACTCCATGGACAAGAAGCTTGAGGGCATTCTAAGTTCCCTCTTCTCTGCTTCAGGTACCTCCCTTCGGCCTGTTCTAGACTCGGCTTGGGTAAGTAGAGCCGTCCAAACTTGGTCGGACGCCTTATGCCGAGCGATTGCCACAAGGGTCCCCCGTGAAGAACTCGCTCATTTGGCCTTGCAAATCAAGGAGGCTGACTACCTATGTGAAGCCTCCCTCGATGCGCTACAGGTGATTAGCAGAAATTCAGCCGACTTGACTTGTCGGTATCGGTTTGCAGATCTCTCTGGATGAAACTGCGGACTTGTCTTCAAAAAAGTCTCTCACGACACTCCACCACCTGCAGAGGACGCTTCAGTGGAAGGTCCAGGCCATCCTGGCAGTCCCGCAAGTCCATGTCTGCATTACTCACCCCTTCTTCCCTTCAGCGACTCAGCCATAGGGGGGGGAGACTTTGCAGGTTTGCCGACTCCTGGGTGAATCTGACTCAAGACGCCTGGGTACACAAGGTCGTGAGTCAGGGCTACCACCTAGAATTCGCTTCTCTCCCACCCCGCCGGTTCTTCATGTCCAGATATCCTCAGGGGCATCAAAAGGCTCAGGCGCTGCACGACGCGATCGGCAAGCTTATCCGTTCAGAGGTCATCATCCCTTTTCCAACTGAGGAGAGATTCCGAGGCTATTACTCAAACTTGTTTGTAGTCCCCAAGAAGGATGGATCTGTTCAGCCAATCCTGGACCTCAAGGAACTCCATACTTTCATTCGACCGCGAAGGTTCAAGTTGGAATCCCTCAGGTCTGTCATCGCGGCCCCAATTTTCTGTCCCCATCAGAGATTCTTGCGATTTGCCTTCCAAAATCGCCACTTCCAACTCACAGACCTTCCCCTTGGCCTGAACTCGGCCCCTCGTGTCTTTACCAAGATCATGTCGGTGGCCACTGCTCTAATCCGCACCAGGGGGATCTCCATAACTCCTTATCTGGACGATCTCCTGATCAAGGCACCTTAATTTGCAGTGGCCCAGCAGGCGTTGCACTTCACCATGGTTCGATTACAGGAGTTTGGTTGGTTCATCAACCTGGACAAGTCCTCGTTAACCCCAAGCAAATCCATGGTCTCTCTGGATGCAGTTCAACACCCAGACACAAACTCTCCCAGTGACAAGGTCCAGCATTTGCGGACCCTCGTGCGGTCTCTCCTCTCGAAGTCCCACACCGCGAGATTCTACATGAAGGTGTTGGGAGTCATGGTTTCGATGATAGAATCAGTTCCCTTCACCCAACGTCACCTCAGGGAGCTTCAGTGGAATATTCTTGCGGCCTGGAGGCACAAATCCCTTCTCCTGGAATTTCGTTTATCCCGCAGGACTCGAGTCTCTCTTCTCTGGTTGATGCAAACCAGTCACCTGACCAGGGGCAGACCCCTAGGGGATCCACAATGGTGACTGCTCACCACAGATGCAAGCCTCTCCGGTCGGGGAGCAGTGCAGAGGGTCGGTCAGCGCAGGGTCGCTGGTCTCTATCGGAACAATGTCTTCACATCAACCTTCTTGAGATACAGGCAATCCGACTCGCCTGTCAGCCATCTTCATTCCAGGTCTCTTAAACTGGGAAGCAGATTATCTCAGCAGGCATCCCTAGATGTGGCCTGTAAAGGACAACATCTTCCACAAGATCACTCAAAGATGGGGGACGCCAGAGGTCGATCACAATCGTAAAGTTCCTCTCTTCTTTGCAAGGTCCAGGGACCCTCTGGCGGCAGACGCCCTCACCTCCCCATGGGACTTCCATCTTGCGTTCATTCCAAGAAAGATCAAGAAACTTCAGAGAGAACTCATACTCTCATCCTCATAGCTCCAACATGGCCCCGTAGATCCTGGGTCTAGGATCTAGTACATCTCTCAGTAGAGGAACCTTGGCCTCTCATCCTGGACCTTCTCTCTCAGGGTCCAATCCTTCACCACTGTCCTGCCACCCTCAATTTGATGGCGTGACTACTGAAACTGCGATCCTAAGACGGAAGGGGTTCTCTGACACTGTCATTCTACCATGCGTGCAGCCCGCAAACCGGTCTCCGCCAAGACGTACCATTGGGTCTGGTTCACTTTCCATTGGTGGTGCCAATGTAATGGTTTCAATTCACTGAAGTTTTCCACTCCACTCCTTCTGGCCTTATACAGGAGGGACTGTCCCTGCACATGTCCCTCGGATCACTGAAATCTCAGTTTTCGGCACTTCCATCCTGTTCCAAAGACCTCTCGCCTTGTTCCCAGATGTTAGGATTTTTCTTCAGGGAATGGCCCACATAAAGCGCCCGGTACTTTCACCGGTGCCAAATTGGGACTTAACCCTAGTCCTACGTGCCCTGCAACACGCTCCCTTTAAACCCATGGATTCTATTCCACTTCAGTGGCTCACATGGAAAACAGTTTTTTCTGCTCGCTATTGCCTCAGCACGGAGAGTATCTGAGATCTCTGCCCAATCCTGTAGGTCTCCTCTGTTGACCTTCCACAATGACAGGGCAGTACTTCATACTTCTCCCTCTTTTCTTCCCAAGGTGGTTTCCACTTTCCACCTCAACCAGGAAATTACGATTCCTACCTTCTACCCATCCCTTTCCAATGCGAAGGAAGCAGCACTGCACACCCTCGACCCCGTTAGGGCCCTCAAGTTTTACCTGCACTGGGTCGAGGACATCCGTCTATCGGACTCCTTGTCCTTAGACCACCATATCCTGATGGATAAAGCAGGCCATCCAGAGATCCTATTCATCACAGGGTCAGGTTCCCCCAGATCAATCAGGGCACATTCCACCAGAGGGCTTTTCAAAAATAAGCCTCAGCGGAACAAGGCTGCAACGTGGACTTCAATCCATACTTTTGCCAAATTTTACCAGTTTGGCACCTTGTGGCATCTGACACCCACTATGGCAGGAAGGTACTTCAGGCTGCAGTGGCTGGTTCCACGTAGGCCTCTACTTCCCGCCCTAGATTCAGGGGACAGCTTTGGTACGTCCCCACTGTCCCTGTGTCCCCCAAGCAGACCTAGAGAAAAGGAGATTTTGTGTACTCACCGTTAAATCTCTTTCTCTTCAGTCGCTTGGGGGACACAGGGCTTCCCTCCCTGAATAGAGGCCTTCTCTTGGCTTCAGACTGTCCTTCTTGTAATTATTTATCAGATTTTCTGTTGATTATTGATAACCTCCTGTTTCTCCTTTGGTACGAACTGAGTGTCTCTGCCTACGGAGGAGGGGTATAGCAGGAGGAGGAGGGGTCAAGTTTCTATTTTTTTATTGTGTCCTGCCTCCTAGTGGTTCCAGCTATACCCACTGTCCCTGTGTCCCCCAAGCGACTGAAGAGAAAGAGATTTAACGGTGAGTACACAAAATCTCCTTTTTGATATTTGGGTTAATTTGAAAATTTTTATTTGAGTATTTTCCCAAATTCACTTCTGACTTTGAGACTTTGGTGATATTTAAGAAATAAAAACTAAATTCCAAAAAATGATGTTGCTTTTTAGGGTGATCTGTAGGATGGAAGCTACATTTATAGCAAAAACTACACCACATCTAAAAACCTAGACGTATGTGGTTTCTGAAAACTTAAGGGGGTATTTCATTTCTATCGTTAGATATGCTATGTTAACCTAGAGATGCCCTATCTATTGTGTTCCAATGTAAAATTGTACAAAATATTGTTTTATTATTGGGGTATCTTCTGGACAAGAAAAGGGGGATACCAATACATATCTGGTATCGTTAGTCAATGTAATTCTTCTTTGAAATAAAACACAAAATAAAAATACTTTATTCGTTATTTCACTTTTTTTTTACATATTTCATGCTTGATGTGTTTTCAGGAGCAGAAGATTATTGGAAAGAGAGAAGGGTTTTCTGAACCTGTGAATGATGAGTATTTTATGGCTTTTTGTTATTGGTTCTGGTGTCAACACCCAGAGACTTTCCTATAGGAGTCGAGAGGATGGAGTGGGGAGACCCTCTTCTGAGTTAACTGCACAACTGCTCACAACAATCCCATCATAATAAAGCTGCATTTTAAGCATAGTCAATGGCGAAACTACCGGGGTTGTGATCACACCAAGGCCTGCACCCTCAACTGGATCTGACAGATGCGCTGATAGGAAATCTGGCTCTAAACTTCATTCAGAAAGGTTAGTTACATTACTGTAGCATATTGATTTCTTATGATTAAAATATTTCAATATTTTCTGAATTCTGTTGCTCTATTAAAAGTAATGAAAACATTTTAAAATATATAATTGTCATTCTAAAATAGGTGTGCTCTAAGAAGGATCAATACTGTAACCCACTTTAAAATTTCCCATTATGCTAAAGTGATGAAAATGACATGGAATAAACATTTACTTGTGATCACAGGTCTGTATTGAGATTAAACAGCCCTTTTAAAGAGCAGCCTTCTTCTACACTAACGTTTTATACAATTTCAGGAACAGGAGATGATTTTTTAATTGGCTGTCATTTATAGTTTTACATTTTTTAAAAATATCTTACTCTTTTCAGCTTTCCAATGGGGCTGGCTGACTCCATCTAAAGAACAAATGCTCTGTAAGGCTACGCCTTTATTTCTGTGTTTTTGTATTACTTTTCTTTTATTCAGGTCCTCGTCTAGTCATATTCTAGTTTCTTATTTAAACCAGTGCATGGTTGCTGTGGTAAATTGGACCCTAGTAACCAGACTGATGAAATTGCAAACTGAAGAGCTACTAAATAAAACAACTAAACTGAAAAATAGTAAGGAATGAAAACCAACTGTTACTGTCTGTCATACTTAAAGTTAACTCAAAGGGAACACAACCCCATTTATTAAACTAAGGTTCGATTAAGATTGACTATTTTTCAGTGGCTCTGGTGCAAAATACAGTGTTTCTCACCCCTATGTGTACTATTTTGGCTCAATTAATATGAACTACCTTTATTATACTGATCACTCACTTATTATAGCTTTATAATACACAAAAGCCATGAATATCTTGTAAATTGTAAATTATATCCTTATAAATGGTGAATTCTGATGTCATCAGTTATAAACGGTGAGTTCTGATGTCATTTCTGTCACTTGACTCACTGAAATTTGTGTATTATAATAAATAAAGTACACCCAGTTGTAAAATATGAGGATATTAGAAGTTAACTCGGAGTTCCATGACCTGTATAAAAACATGAAACATGATGGTCATGAAATTCCTTGGTAACTTATAATATCCTTATATTTTACAAGAGGGGGTACTTTATTCACTATATAATATATGTTACTGTATGCCTCCCACTCCCTGTACTCTACTGGGGTAATAATAAATGTTTTTTGTTCTGGGCACCCCAATATTATTGTTGTATTATGCATCCTACATTATGTGTCACCCCCACTTGTACTCTACTACCTTTATTACACTGGACACCCCATAATATGGGTGTATAATACATGATACAGTGTTTCTTACCCCATTTATACTCTATGGTGGGTACCCCTTATTATTGGTCTTTTGTGGCAAGCTATAGTGTCACCCCCTACTTGGGTCAAGTACTGGATTTCCCTGTTATTATGGTTAGGGACTGGCCATCTGTGAATTTGGGCAAATGCCTGTTGGGCTTGCTGTCGTGCAATGTAAATGGCCACACGGTCCTCTCTGCACAGCCTGCTGTCTCTATACTGTAGATTTAATGAGGCTGCTGTTGCTGACAAACACAACTAGATGTCGCCTATTTCTCTTGTGACTGTAAGCTCCTCTGCAGCTTTTTCAAAGTACTTCTGGAACTTTTTAACTGCAAAGTTTTAAAAGTTTCCACTGAATGATCTTTTTTTTTCTTTTAATTTTAATGGGGAACCCTGGCCACCAATGGTTTTTTAACTGGGGGCTGGTCAGCAAATATTTTGGTAATTTTTTTTCAGAGGTCCTGGACTACTTCTTCCCCCTAATTTTATTGGGGGGCCCTTGATCATCCAATGTTTTCTTTTTAGCTGTGTGGGTGGTGGAGTTTGGTTGCCAATGTCACACAAAAACCTGTTATTCAGAAATTCTTGAGACTGGGTTTTTACAGATAACCTATCTTTCCAAAATTTGGATCTACATACTTTGTCTGCTAGAAAATCATGTAAACATTGAATAACCATTAAATAATCCGAATAATCTGATTTTGCTCCAATAAAGACTAATTATATCTTAGTTTGGCTCAAGAACAATGCTCTGTTTTATTATTACAGAGCAAATGAAATCAGTTTTAAACATTTGGATTGTTTGATTGTAATGGAGTCTATCTGAGATGGCCTTTCCGTAATTTGGAGCTTTTCTGGATATGGGTTTCCAGTTAACCAATCCCATACTGAATTGGGTTGCTTTGATTTTTTTGCTAGGGCTGCTTTTTTCTCCCAGTCCGACCCTGTTATGGGGGTATAATTATGCTATGGGCATGTCTCATCCCTACTACTGTTTGAATACTAAAGGTGTTGCTCACTCGTTAATTTATTCAACACCATAATAGATACAAGATGTAATGAGGGCCCTGCCCTTATTTGATTTTGCATTTGATGCAAATACATTCCTACACTAAACAACAATTTGTTAGTAGCATTCTAGTCACATCAGCTTATGCCTATGTAAACAATAATACAGCATGTATGTGCTTAGTAATAATTTTCTTGTAATATAGACAAATGCGACATACACTGACTGGAAGTTAAGTAGGATGCATGCAAATTAAACTATACTTATCTGAAACATTCTGCATCTGTTTTGGGAATATTTTTAGATCATATCAAATGTCAGGATACATAGCATTCTGACAGATACCATTAAAAGGAATTTTCAGCATACAAATTCTTGAGTGGACAGAATTATGAGCTATAGTTACTAATCTGATAAAGCACAAATGTTATGAACTTTGTTTTAAGCAGTGGGATGGATTATGAATATCTAAACCTGATCTCTTCATGAGGTGAGTAAGGTAAGTTGGAACCCCTGCACTTACAAAATGCACACATTGAATGTTTACCAGCAAGACAGGAGATAAGCTTTTCGCTACTGTCCCGTCTGCTAGCTCCGGCTCGACTGTAATGTGGGGAAGAAGGCATGACCCCTTTACGGAGGACAGACAGTAGAGCCTGGTCGCTTGGAGCATGTAAGTTGAGGAGTAACTCCGCTCTGTACACAAAGGATCTAGCCCTCAATGTCCAAGTATGGAGTAGTGGGGTAAAAGCTAGCTCTTTACCTCTAAGGGTGCCTCAGCACATGCAAAGGGTGCAAAGAGCTTCCAAATTATTTTTAAACTATGACTTTTGTCCACAATTGTTAGGGAACAAAGATAACAGGCTTTCTCTCACCTTTCCTATATTCATCTCCCAACACAAGTACCAATCTTTACCTTTTCCCTAACACTATACAGCCACACCCCTATAAAATCAGCAATGCTCAATATTCCCAATCTCTTAAAACCAAAGTCCTAAAACCAACCCGTACACTCTTCACACTCGCCCTCACCCCTAACCCTATCCCTTCCTTTGGTACTAAAGTACCAGAATCTTCACCCTTCCCTATAACCCTGCAAAATCACAGCAACCAAATCTTCCCAACCTGTCTTTTTCAACCCTAAATTCTAACACTAATCCTAATATGTACACACTTGTTAGGGAACAAAGAAACACAAGCCTTTCTCTCACCTTTCCTGTATTTCATCTCCAACACAATTGCCAAGTATTTACCTTTCCCCATAACTCTGTACAGGCACACCCCTACAAAAATAAGCAACCCTCAATCTTCAGAACCCTTATTATCGCAACACTCAAAGTCCTAACACCAAATCTAAACCCAACCCTAAACTCCCCCTCCCTTTGGTACCAAAGTAGCAACATTTTTCACCTTCCTTATAACCCTGTACGGCCACAGCCCCACAAAATCACAGCAACCCTTAATCTTCCCATCCCTATTTTTTTCCAACCTAAGTCCTAACCCCAACACTAACTCTAAAACAGTAACCCTAACCCTAATACCCATCTCTAACCCTAATACACTAACCCCAACCCTAATAATCTAACCCTTATAACCAACCAAACCTAACCACTAACCCTAATACAACCTAACCCTAATCCCAATCCTAATACTTTACCCTAACCTAACACCTAACCCTTATTACCTAACCCTTTACCTAACCACTAAACCCTAATACCACTAAACCCCTAAAACACCCAACCCTTAATCCAATAACCCTAATACCCAACCCTAAATAACTAAACCCCTAATAAACCAAGCCTAAGACCTAACCCTAAACACCAACCCTAATCCCATAACCCCTAAATACCCCACCCTAATACCTATCCCCCCCCACCCTTAATACCCAAACACTAAAAACCCTAACCCTAATACCTAACCCTTAATAACCAACACTAACCCCGCTTACCTAATTTACCCAACCCTAAATGACCTTAAACCCTAGTACCTAAAAACCCTAATTAACCAACCAATTAAGCCCTACCCCTTAACAACCTAACACTTTAATCCAATACCAACCCAAACCCCTAAACCGTAAATTACCTAACCCTAATACCCAGCCCTAATACCTAAACCTTAATAACCAACCCTAATTTTACCCAACCCTAATTACACTAACCCCTAATAACCCAACCCTTAATGCCGAGAGATCACCCCCTTACCGTGTGGAAATACCCCCCAGCAGCAATATATATTGCTTGAAAGTGCCACACCTGCAGCTATTCAGCGGCACCATCCTTGCTTTCCTACATGCAGATCTGTGGGCGCAGTTCTCCATAGCAGTTTGTAGTTTAACCTAAAATAAAGAAAGAGGGATTTTTGTACTTACCGTTAAATCCTTTTCTCTTCGCCTACATTGGGGGACACAGGCACCATGGGGATAAAGATCCTGCAGCTGGAGAGCAGACACTAAACAGTTAAATGACTCCTCCTCCTGCTCTGGGCTTTATCCCCTGCCTACTTCCTGTTCTCCTCAGTTTTTTTTTTTTTTAAATTTGAAATTTTTTATTGATTTTCTTCAACACAGTACAGACTGCAGAACGTATTGCAACAAAAAGACATCGGCTAAAGTAACGGCAAGGAAAGTAGCTACACAGCAGATCAATAAACGTGGTGTCCACATATCAACTATTAACTGAAAAAAGCTAAAGTGACTGTATCTCCAATTAAAAAGGGGGGATAGGGGGAAGAGAGAGTAAAGAAAAGAATAAGGGGATAAGAAAATAGAGAAATAAGAGAAAAGTATCAGAAATAGTATTGCGTTCAACCATATATGTAGAACTAAGTGAAGGCAACGTGTCCTACACCGCCTATGTGCAGTGCCTCACATTGCAATGTTGGTCCCCACCTGAAGCGCTTCCAAGTAACGGGTCCAGGGATGCCACTCCAGCTCCTCCTCGTAACTCCTGTCCAAAAGTCTGGCTCGAATGGACTCCTTCGCTCTGATCCAATTTACCTTTGTGATAAGGGTTTGTACTGCCGGGATGAGCGACTTTTTCCAATTAGCTGCCAGTAAAGATCTTGCTGCTGTAAGAATATGCGTGGCCAACTTATGTGAACTTTTCGCGTGTATTACTGGGATTCTCATGCCTAAAAGGAAAGTGTGTGGGGAGGCGTGTATGGTGAGATGGAGGACCTCGGAGAGCAGAGTGGCAACCTTCCCCCAAAATTCCTGGGCAATCGGGCACGTCCACCAAGTATGTAAAAATGATCCCCGTTCTCCGCAGCCTCTGAAACAGTTAGCATGGTCGGGATTCCCGCTAAGTTTACTAATGCGTAACGGGGTATAGTACCACCGGAATATAATCTTATACGCTCTCTCAGCAGAGACAGCGCAAATGGATGTCTTTTTGGCCATGTCCCATATGCATGACCAAGTTTTGTCCGAAATCGGAAAACCAAGGTCATCTTCCCACTTCGTCATATAGGGTTGGCGAGAAGTAGTGGTGTCTGACGCAATGTTGCTATAGACTGTTCTCCTCAGTTTTGACACCGAAGAAGGAAGGACAAGTATGTATAAGGAACCCTAATGAGAGGAGGAGTCTCACCCCAGAGTGCATAGTTGAACAACGGTAGTGAACAGGTACATGTTACATAGCATAGAATAGAATCATATAACCAGGGAGGGAAGGCCTGTGTCCCCCAATGTAGGCGAAGAGAAAAGGATTTAACGGTAAGTACAAAAATCCCTCTTTCTCTTGCCTAGATTGGGGGACACAGGCACCATGGGGACGTCCCAAAGCTACCCATGAGGGTGGGACATCTACCTTATTTGTATTCAGAAAACCACATCCTGACACACTTTTCTCCCAAAACTAGCCTCGGCTGAGGGCTGTGTGAGAATTCTGTCACCTTTGAAGGTATAGTCTTTCCTGACGCTTGATGAAGTACTGACTTCACGTGTGGCATGAGCCGAACTCGAAACGGTGCTGTCTTACCTGTAATCGCATAGGCTGGAAAATCTAATCCATTTGGCATTTACCAACATGGAGACCCTCAGGCCCCTCTTGTGGCCATTAGGGAGAAGAAGAGAGCTCATCAAAAGTTGTGCTTCTCACTGGAGTAATCCAGTGTGTAGACTACATCCAGATTGTTCAGTTCTCTCTTAAAAGGTCTTGGGTTCCGAAGAGATGGAGGGAACCAAAAGATACTGATTCAATGGAATTGGAAGCCAGCTTGGAAGAATTTCCTGAATGGTCGCAGTACCACGTTATCAGCATGAAGATGATGTGTTGGCTGGTCTTGGGTTTCAGACAGATGGAAGGAACCAAAAAATACTGATTCAATGGAATCTGAAGCCAGTTTGGAAGAGCTTCCTGATTGGTCGCAGTACCGCATTATCAGCATGAAGATGATGTGTTGGCCTTGGAAGACGAGCCATCAGTTCCGAAACCCTTCTGAAGGAGGAAAACCCGCCAGATGGACACTTTTTCTGTCAAGATCACCAAGGGATGGAATCTAGGGGGTCAAGGGGTCCTCTAGGAGCTATTACAGGACTAGTTAAGGTCCCCTTGGCTGTTTGTATGGCAGAGCCAGTCGTATGGCACCCTGTAGAGGTCCTGATGTTTGAAGGATGGCTATCTGATACAAAATTGTAGAGTTCCCTGTCAATGTGTACACGCCAGTGATAACGATTTTCGTCTCTGGTGGTAAATCCCTGCTGATATCAGCTTTTGAGCTCTTGGCGTAGCTGGCATGATAGACTGGGGACCACCTGAGGTAGTCAGGATAAGGGCTTCATGGGCCACGTTGTTAAGCCAACCGAGGTGAATTTTGGGTGGATGATTGGACCTTGAACGACTCGAACTGGAAGTGGAAGGTGCGTCAGCCAACAGGCTGAGCTCTGTGAACCATGCCCTTTGTGGCAAAAATTGTGCCCCCCAGACAGTGTTAGTCTGTTCCTTCATCCATTTGAAGACTCTTGGAAGCTGGATGAGCAGGGAAAACACATGGGAAAGTTTGTATGGCCAAGGAGCTATGAGAGTGTCCACCGCAAGAGGATCCCTGACTTGTGCAATACGCTGGGTAGATACCTGGTCACCATTAGAACCACTTAGGGTATTACCCATTGTTCTACAATCGTGCGACCACTGTATGGAGGCTCCCCTCGCAGCGATCCATATCTCATTGCTGAGGAAGTTCACTATCCTGATGTTCCCTCTGGGATGTATACTGTGGGGCTGGTGGGTATGGTCCTCTCAGCCCACTCCAAGATTTACATATGCAACCGCCAGCACAATCTCAAATTGCATCCTAGCAGGTTGACCTTTTAGGAGGTCCGTCCAGTGCTTTATTAAGAGGAAGAAGGAGCTGAGTTTCAAGATAATGATCTGAAGAGACTGTTCTGTCCTGTTCCATTAACCCTGTACTGTGTTGGAGCCAAATGGCGTCTCCCTCACTGTGGATACTTGCATCTATGGCCGTGACCACCCACTGTTGAACTGGGAAGGCCTTCCCAGAGAGCCATCTCTGAGGCTGAATCCACTGCAGTAGAGATGCCCTGAGTTGGACAGGGATTGGCATGTTCTATCCAGGTCATGAGGGTTCTGTCTCTTGAATGGACCATAAACTGCTGAAGAGGTCTTGTGTGCAGTTGCACCTATGAAAACTGTGGCAACGATGAGACCATTGTTCCCATGGTGCCCATTGTAGCACGCAGGGGGACTGGGCACCCCATCTTGAGTGTGGGGATAAGACTATGGAGAGTCGATACCTTGGTCTATGAATGGGAGGTCCCCCACTGAGCAGTCCGTGATTAGACATAGGTATTCCGTTTTGTGAGTTGGGGGAGGGCAGGTTACTGGTATTGAGTATTCAGCTCCTCAGGGTCTGCAGTACCATGGACTGTTGAATTGAGGTGAGATCCGAAGTGCCTGGACTTCTTCTAGATCTTCTTCTGATCTGTATGTTGTGTAACCATCGGTCTGACATTCCATGGCCATGACTGGTAGGTTTTCCAAGCAGAGTCTGTGTTACTTTGGCTTTGACAACCCCGCGGTCTTGACTTGGTGATACGCTAAGCGCAGAGGACAGTCTGAAGGGGAGTGCCATGAACTGCCATGCTTCACTGCAATGCAGAAGGGTAGAAAACACCTGTGGTTGTGGATTGGAATATGGAGGCTGGCACCTCTGCTGTCAACTATCTCCAAGATAAAACCCCCCCCTCTAGGGACTGAATGGATTCCCCCTTTTTGAAGTGGCACTTGTGGGCATCCTTAGGTCCAGCACTGGGCAATAGGAACCGTCCCTTCTGGGGCAATGAAGAGACTGGAGTAAGTCAGTATACCCTCTTGGAAACGGGGAACCTTGAGCAGAGCAGACAAGAGCTGCTCTGGAACTGAGTTTTTAGCAGAGGTGGGAAATGAACCCACAACCTTTTGGACCAGGTTATCGACAGAGCCGTGTGCTCTTGAAGGTTTAATTTATACTAGATATTCCTGAGGTATGGGTTGAAGGACCCAGGGGTTCTGAATAGTATGTTTTCAGTCCTCCCAAGTGCTTTAGTCAGCCTCCTAAGGAATGACCTCAGAGGCGAGTACACCTTCAGCGGTGTAGTTATTTGTCCTGGACAAGTCTAGTAGTGTTCTTGGTCGAAGACCAGGAAGAACTCTGTGAGAAGGAGTATTAGGGTCCAACTGCCGGCTGTGGGTTTACCATCTGTGCTCAAGAGCCATGACTTTGGCGAGAAGGACGAACAAGGTTGTCTACGTGGAAGCGATGGGTACAGAGGTTTGATTTGGTAGAAGAGTGCTTTTGCAACCCATCACTTAAGCGCTAGTCTGGTCTAACTTTGCTCAGAAGTGGTTTTCCTGGGAATGCGCAGACTGACCCAGAATCCTAGAAGTTAGTTGACCAGGTCTTAACCATGTAACAACTGAGTGCCAGAAGCGTCAGCACAATAATTTTAGCGGTGTCTAGGGCGGTGTCACGATATATCTATATATGTGACATCGGCCCTTTGAGAGACGTTGGTTGGTGGTGAAACATCTGACCCAGTAAGTTTGGCATCTAGCTCCAACCATACAGGTGTAATGAAGATGGCTGTAACTGGGTCAGTGATATATAGCCTTGCAGAAGCCCTTTAATTATCAAGGGAATTTCAGAAGGCAGACGCATTAGCCACCAGGATGGTGGTGTTCGGGAAAATGTAATTCCAGGGGGGTCCACCTTATGGAAGACTTCACAATTGCGTGTCATCCTTGCGCAGAGGCCATGCCATTTATCTCTGCATTATTCCAATTTTTGTATACGTGCTGCCGAAGCGAGCATTGCTGGAGGGGCAGACCAAGGTCTATACAGTCTCTGAAAAGCTGGACCCTATGGTCTGTGTCGTCCATTGAGATTTGGCAATTTTTGCCAACTGGTCCTAGGCTGGAAAACCTAAGAGGATTTCCTTTGGAATTTGAATTGTCAACCATGTGAAGCGGTCGATTACCATGAACCGCAGTGGATGGGTTGTCCTGAATGCTAAGGACTAATGCTACGACTGCCCGTATGGGTCCATCGACCTCCCTTTAGGGTAGGGAGTTTCTGGATCAGAGTCCTCCATTGATAAGTCGCCCTTCTCTCCCTTAATATTCTTCCATGCTGTCCATGGAATCTGGAGAGGAGTGGGAATGGTGTTTCGACCATAGGGGAGGATCACCTTGGGAAGTAGATAGATATTCCACGACTCTATCCATAATCTCCAGTAACCATGCCAAACTCTGTAGTAGGAGAGATAAGGCGTGTACCATTCTGAGTCCGAGCTCAATTGTTTTGCCGTAGCTGATACAGAGCTGGACAGTAGAGCCATAGCCGAAGGGCTGCTCGCAGGGGAAGGGTGGGCCTCAACAGGGTCAGTGGAAGTATTTGGAAACCAGAGTTGCCATAAGACAGGCAAAATAGGACAATAATGTGCAGACCAAGATAATAGTGATCAGCATAATTATTTATTTAATCTTTTTTTTTTTTTTATTTATTTGCTTTAGTATCTCCATGATTCATCGTAACAGGGTGATGTTCCACTGTACCTGCCCTAATCTTGGAATCCCCTCTCCAGAAGGGAGGGAATAATGACTAGTGTTAGGCAGGAATGGTTTGCTATAGAAGGGAAGAATTTTAGTATCCACCTAATATGGCTAGACAAGGTCAGAAGAGGCATACAGGTCTTAGGATGTACACTTTATTCCGTGAAAAAAGGGACTGGGGAGGAAGATGGCACCGGATAGAGAAGCGGTTGTAAGAATGGCCAGCTACAACCTCATCGATCCAAGATGGCGGCCACGAAATCCCGCGTGATCCAAGATGGTGGCCGCGAAGTGCAGCGTGATCCAAGATGGCGGCCACAAAATCTCGCGGGATCCAAGATGGCGGCCGCGAAACAGTTCTCGACAAGGGAAGCCACGAGGAGACGGAGAGAAGCAAAAGTAAGGTGAATATGGTGGGAAAAAGAAGTGGTAGGGGGCAGCGGATGGCCAGTAAGGCAGGCGGGTGGGGTGGCTGGCAGGCAGGCAGAGGCAGTAAGGTCACCAACTGATCCTCGGCCCCACTGCCTGAGGAAGCCATTTGGGGTGAGTTGGAGGGTGTACTACTTACCTTTGATGGAGGGTGTACTACTTACCCTTGATGCCAGCCTGAAGTGCCTGAGGTGGATCCCTGTGATAATGGGTCGGTGCAGCCTCCGTGGAGCGGGAACCGGAACCCCCAGGGATCAGTGGAGCTTAGCCTGCAGACCTCCGTAGAGCGGGAAGGCAGTGGGCATTAAAAATAACCATTAGGCTGGAGGGGCTCTAGAAAGAGAACCTTGGCCCCTGTGTGGCATGGTTTTTGGAAAGTATCCTAACCACTTGCTCCAGAGCCACTAGTGTCAGTCCTCCTTCTGAGGACACTAAAATAAAACTGAGGAGAACAGGAAGTAGGCAGGGGATAAAGCCCAGAGCAGGAGGAGGAGTCATTTAACTGTTTAGTGTCTGCTCTCCAGCTGCAGGATCTTTATCCCCATGGTGCCTGTGTCCCCCAATCTAGGCAAGAGAAAAAAAGGTTCCCAAAGTTAGATTTCTCACCAAAATTGTCATGACAAGAACAATATGACGCCCTGCATGTATGGGTGCACCTAAAGACATGACCTCCAAACACCCCAAAACTGGGTCAATATACGAGCCATTTCAGTTGTAAAGTATTGGGCTGTGCTCTAGGTGCAGACCTTGCAGTTCTTCAGTCTAAACACCCCATTACCTGTGAAATACCCCCCACAAACTATATATTGCTTGAAATTGCACACCTGTAGCTATTCAGCGGAGCCATCTTTGCTTTCCTATATGTTGATCTGTAGGCACAGTTCTTCATAGAAATTTGGAATTTTCTTTTCTTTATTTCAGGTCAAACCACAAACTTCCAATGAGAACTGTGCCCACTGAATAGCTAAAGGTGTGGACTCTCAAGCAATAAGGAGATTTTGTGAACTCACCATTAAATCTCTTTCTCTCCAGTGGCTTGGGGGACACAGGAACAATGGGGTATAGCTAACACCACTAGGAGGCAGGACACAAGAAAAAAGAAACTAACCCCTCCTCCTCCTGCTATACCCCAGCTCCCACGCGGAGCCAGATCAGTTTGTACCAAAGTACGGAACAGGAGGTTACCAATAAAACTATATACATGAAGAATATACGCTAGAGACCATGTCTGAAGGAACACGTGAAGGCCTCACCAGGGAGGGAAGTCCTGTGTCCCCCAAGCGACTGGAGAGAAAGAGATTTAACGGTGAGTACACAAAATCTACTTTTCTCCTTGGTCTGCTTGGGGGACACAGGAACAATGGGGACATACCAAACCTGTCCCAGGAATTTTGGGTGGGAGGTAGAGGCCGACGTGGAACTAGCCACCACAGCTTGAAGTACCTTCCTGCCGTAGCGGGTGTCAGATGCCGCAAAGGTATCAAAGTGGTAGAATTTGCCAAAAGTATGGATGGGCGTCCATGTGGCAGCCTTGCATAGCTGTTGAGCTGAGGGAAACAGTGCAGGGGAATAATGGAGAGATCGCACTGATAGGAGACAGGGGTTGTGTGCCAGAGAGACCCGTGTGCCTAAGTGGAGGATCACCAGGGAGCTGATCCATGAGGCAGAAGCTGTGCAGAATGCCTGTCCCACTTCTGCAAGGGCACGAAGAGAAGGGACCGCCTATCCGGAGTGACGCGCTAGTTGTGCGCACTTCCGGGTGGAGGACTGCTGGGCGGAAGTGAAGGAGGCGCCAATGCGGCATGTGGTGCTGAACCAGCAGGGCTGTGAGGAGTGCGCTGTGTCCAGTGAGGGAGAGGTATACAATCCCTTACCGATGCTGCAGGCAGAGCTGAGCAGAGGGGAAACGCCAGGTTGCTAGAATTGCGGTGAACCCAATCTTGATATACACCAGGGAACAGGGCAAGGTAAAAACAAAATGGTGCTTACCTGCCCAGTTCTGCACAATCTACTGGCCAGATGGTTCATTCCCACTGTAGCTGAAGGGGGATAAAACCTAAGCCTGGGTGGTCAGTGCCAGAGCACAAAGATACCCCGGAGACATCCAGTTGGAGGGGGAATGAAGGCAAAGCACGCAGTGTGGATGCCCATTCCAGCCTCAGTGAAGGAATAAGAATAAATAAATAATAAAATAAATAAAAGAGAAAACAAAAACTAAAAACTGATCTGGCTCCGCCTGGGAGCTGGGGTATAGCAGGAGGAGGAGGGGTTAGTTTCTTTTTTGTTGTGTCCTGCCTCCTAGTGGTGTTAGCTATACCCCATTGTTCCTGTGTCCGCCAAGCAGACCAAGGAGAAATATAGTTTGTGGGGACTATTTCACAGGTAAGGGGGTGTTTAGACGGAAGAACTGCAAGGTGTGCCCCTTAAGCACAGCCCCAAACTTTCCAGCTGATATTGCTCGTGTATTAACCCTGTTTTGGGGTGTTTGGAGGCTGTGTCTTTGGGTGTACCCATACATGTTTGGGAGAAATTGGAGATTGATATTTAGCAGGTTTTTTAGTTAGAGTTAGGGTTAGGGTTTGGGGAGAAATTTAACTTGGGAACTTTTCTTTATTTCAGGTCAAACCACAAAGTTAGATTTCTCCCCAAAATTGCCATGACAACTAAAAAGCCTACTAAAGGTCTGTCTTCAACTAGTCCTGAACAAAAAGATACCCCACATATATTGGTGCACCTGAAGATGCGGCCACCAAGCATTCAAAAACTGGGGCAATAGGTAAATTTGAAGCTGTGTTCTAAAATAAAAACTTGCAGATTTCCCCCCTGTACCTGTGAAATACCCCACAAATTGTATAAGTACTGAACATACACACCTTCAGCTTTTGTAGAAATGCTGTCCTTGCCTTCGTGTATGCAAAATTCTGGAGGCTATTCTTTGCAGAAATGCACATTACCTAAGAAAACAGGAGAAGAAAAAAAGAACAGATTCAACAAAATTTCTCTCCAATTCCCCAACAAGTAATAAACACTTACTAAATATTCTACTTAACATTATCAGTTTAGCTGAGCTTCGTTGGACCCTTTCATTACATCTGTACTCAATTGCTTTGAAAGTGCTGCTTTTTCATAGTTTGTTTGGGGGGGGATGGTACCGTTAGAACACTAAAGCTGGCCATAGATGTAAAGATCTTTTCGTTATTGTGAGACCACGATTATCTCAAACCGATCGTTTAAATGTACAATTTGTCCATCAACTAAAAAGACCATTTCAGGCGATATTGCCAGGAAAACTGAGGGTAGCTGCCTGCTTGGCGTAGGTAGATTGCACTGGGACCAATAAATTTTTTTTAACTTGGCCGATCAATTTTCTGACAGATGTCAGACAAAAAATCGTAAGATGTGCAATCGTTCGATTCCCACTGGCTTCATGATAATTTTATGGATTGGTCAGGTTTCACTAAAATCAATCGTTCACCAAATAAAAATCTTTGCTTTTATGGGGACCTCAGATTGAAAATCTGTACATTTATGGAAAAAATATCTTGCCACCAAATAGTCACTGTCAACCCAAATCAACCCAATTTAGTAGGCCATTCCACCACAGCATAAATATTTTAATTTGTGGAATGAGCACACAAAAACCATAGCTGTGTCAACCTCAATTCTATAAAAAGCTGAATGCCTATACCAAGTACAAAATATATATATCTCACAAAAATAAAAATATCCTCAGTAAATGCATTGAAAGCTGAGCTATTGACTTTTCAGAGAAAGTACCCTGATTGTCTTCAAAAGTGGTATAACAAAGTGGTAAATGAAAGAGTAAAGTGGCTGTAGAGGAAGCTGATCCTAAAACCTAAATCTAGACTAAATGTTTGAAATGAAAAATATCCCCATGTGCCAAGAACACTTTCCAAAGCAGACTGAAGCCCTTACTAAAAGAAATTCTAGGGAGACCTAATTTACTAGTAAAACTTGAAAATTTGGCCCAGAAATACCGACTTAGCAATTGTAGTGAAAGGGTTAGAGCTGATGAGGTGTCAGTAAAAAAAATCGTGGCATCAGAGAGATGAAATCATCAGTAGGCAAGATGAAATTATCTCATGCACCACACACTTTTAGGCGCCCTTGTCCTTCACCTACACCTCAAATAATTACGCCTTCCAGTGCAGTGGGGGAAAAAATACCAAACTAAACACAACAGAAAAATTCTATTATTGCCCTGAACACATATAAACCAGATGTAAACAATACAACAATTCTTGTTATACAGTATAGCCAATCAGTACACACAACAATGTATCTTTCAATAGTGTAGCTGCGTATGGTATATTTCAAAACATGGTTTGAAACATAACCCAAGGTTGCGAGGGCACTTTGGCCAAAAGTACAGTGTATCTTGTCTGATACCCCCTTTGCAAGCTTTTTGGGTGAATCGCTTGCCAGGAATGGATGGAAGCATGTCTCTGAAATGCTTCACCCATCAATCGGGCCACATTGTTACATGCAGGCATCTCTGGAATCTCAGTGCCACCAAACTACAGGGCAGAGAGTATCTGCAACTGGTATTTGTAATAGGATAATTTGGGGCCGGGTAAGGAGCTCATCCTGTCTCTGGGCTCATCCTGTCCTGTTCTCCATGACTCCTTTTTGGTTACGATTTATGGTGCCACAGGTTGGGGGTTTATAAACAATAAAGGGTTCTGAATAAGGGGATGCTTGTGTAAAGGTTATCCACATATAAGTGGTAACCTTGGCCCAGAAGCGGAGTGATGAGCTCCCACACAATTTTGCCACTGACAGTCAAGTCAAGGGGACAACCAGGGGGGTCTAATTGGGAGTCCTTGCCCTCATAAATCATAAAATAGCTGGTGTACCCTGAGCTTTTGCAGAGCTTTTGCTTGGGATGTACTACTGGAATTTTAGGCGCCCTTTGAAGAGAAGTGATAAATCTATACAAATGTTTTTGGAGGGGATGTACACTTCTCCAAAGCGCTCTGACAGGATGTCTATAAGGGGCCTCAATTTATGCAGCCTGCCATATCTGGGCTCATTAGGGGGTACAGCAGCAGCATTATTAAAATGTAGAAACCAGAGCAGTAGCTGATACTGGTTTCTAGATATCGTGGCTGAAAAAATAGGGATATGCATTGCAGTAATGGTATCCCAGTAGGTCTCCAAAGAATTTGCTTTTACCCATTGCTTAAGTGAGGCCCACACACATGTGCTTGAGCAGGATTTTGGGCAAGATATTACTCTGCATATACATTTGTATAGAGGACCATATCCTGTAGAATGTCATCAGTCAAAATTACTGTAACAAATCAACTGGATCAAAATTCCTAGCGTCCACCTTTACACCTAAGACTGCAGTAAATGGTGGGATTTAAGGGGAGAAATTATAAAAGAGGCCCCCACATAGGCTCTCCTCCATTTGCAGTATCAGCCCTATTGCCCTCTTGCTCATCTTCAATACCCTGATCAACCACATCCTGCTCAAGCTCCATTGGCTCCTCAAGGGCAGTAACAGTACTACAGCTGCCAGACGGTGACTCATCAGTAGAGGAGTCACTGTCTGATGCAGGGGGCACATACTCAGAATCAGAGTCACTAAACTCATCTGAGCTAGATGCCATGCATAGAGCAGCACCATCTTCAATTGAAGAAAACCTTCTGGCCATGCTGCCAACAAACATACTCTATATATATTATAACGCCGAGTTAAAAAGAAGCAGACATCCACAGTTGCGCCAGCATTCAATTATATATCAGTGCAAGGGGGGAGGGGTGTCCGCCACATTTAAGGCAATTATACTATATACAAAAGAGGACTTATCCCCCTATCCCGTTGCACTGTAGAAAATTAGACACAATGTATTACAGTAAAAAGCAATATTTATTAATAACCATGCTAGTGAAACAAATTAAAACATATTTAAAAAAACCAACAGCGCTGCTGGAAACAAAAAACGGGGAATACCCTGATGTTAATTAGTGATCGCTATTTTTTATACTGGTTGAAAAACCTTGCATAGGTAAAAAAATGTGATTGGAGCAGTATAGATAGTTTGGTAAAACGTATTAGATGTGAACTCCCGGCAGAAACCACATTAAGGGCATATATGCCAAAATGTCCCTTCTTCTCTGTATAAGAACTATATCCCAAGCAGGGTAGGGGCTGGCTCCCCTTGCAAGTCCCTCAGCGGAAGCCCCTTGAGCCGAGGTTAGATGCAGGGTAAGTAAGGAGTTAGCTGTAGCAAACGCTGGATCCAATGTAGTAGCCTAAAGGCTATATATGCAGAACCCCAGTTCAGTATGCCAGCAAAAGGTTTCCTATACTTGCCCTTGTGTGGATATCGTCCGTGGTGTGGAACGCTCACAAATATCCGTCAGATCATCCCCGGGATAAAAACTGCATCCAATCCGCAAGGGTAAAACATCAAGAGATTTTGACAAAGCCACTTTCGTGGCGAAACAGCTGTCGAGTAGTTTGGCGCTGCTGGGCTCAAAGCGGTGTTTTACCCTTGCGGATTGGATGCAGTTTTTATCCCGGGGATGATCTGACAGATATTTGTGAGCGTTCCACACCACGGACGATATCCACACAAGGGCAAGTATAGGAAACCTTTTTCTGGCATACTGAACTGGGGTTCTGCATATATAGCCTTTAGGCTACTACATTGGATCCAGCGTTTGCTACAGCTAACTCCTTACTTACCCTGCATCTAACCTCGGCTCAAGGGGCTTCCGCTGAGGGACTTGCAAGGGGAGCCAGCCCCTACCCTGCTTGGGATATAGTTCTTATACAGAGAAGAAGGGACATTTTGGCATATATGCCCTTAATGTGGTTTCTGCCGGGAGTTCACATCTAATACGTTTTACCAAACTATCTATACTGCTCCAATCACATTTTTTTACCTATGCAAGGTTTTTCAACCAGTATAAAAAATAGTGATCACTAATTAACATCAGGGTATTCCCCGTTTTTTGTTTCCAGCAGCGCTGTTGGTTTTTTTAAATATGTTTTAATTTGTTTCACTAGCATGGTTATTAATAAATATTGCTTTTTACTGTAATACATTGTGTCTAATTTTCTACAGTGCAACGGGATAGGGGGATAAGTCCTCTTTTGTATATAGTATAAATACTCTATATATACCCTAGTCTAAAAACCTCACAAACAGAGGGACAAATAAAGAAAAAAAAAGGAATTTCATAGTATGACCTGTAGCCATAAAAAGAAAGTTTACTTCTAGTAAAACTACTCCAGCACTTGGAAAGGTAGAAAAAAAAATAAGATACACAAAACCTATATGCTAAACTCCTTGAAACTTAAAAACTATGTTACCCCATTCGTCTGCCAAAAGAGCCAACAGAACCTAACCCCTTGAACTCCCTGCAACCTTCTGGCAAAAACTTCACTATTTACTTTACCATATTTTAAAGTATGGATAGGGACATCTGTCCCATGATTGATATTTTTACAATGCATTTTATTTTTGCTTTCTAAAGATTTGTTCTTGATTCAGAACAACTTAGGAGTACTTGAATGCAAATGTATACATTAGTACAGAACTGGATTATGGAGGTATGCTGGTAAGTGATTTGGGTGGAGGAGTCACAGAGGATGGAGTCAGGTGAGTGTACTGGCCTTGGATGACCACAGCCATTAATGACATTTTCCTCATAATACAGATTCACAGTAAACAATAACTTTACACAAAAATATTACTAATCTTGTCACTGAATGGCAAGCTTTGATTTTGGCATGACTAACTCTATTCATATCAATAGATAAATATATATAAATATTTTATGTAGTGATAGGGACAGCTCTGTCCCATAAGTGGTACTTTAAACATGCATTTTATTGTTTGGATTTATAATGATTTAAGTCAAATGGGAGTTTGTTTTAACCAAACATGCTATAATGCAAAGGTATATGTTGCTACATAACTGCATTATGGAGACATGCCCGTGTGTGGTTGGGGTGGAGGAGTCACAGAACAGTCGCCTATAGGAGCACAGAGAATGGAGTGGGGCGAGTGTGCTGTGACTGGACGACCACAACCATTAAAGACAATTCACTCATAATTAGAAGTGAAATGGTGGAAGAAATTGGACCACATTTCCCAGCATGCTCTATAAATCAGTACACAAATGGAAGAATTTCTACAAGTTGGCTGTGTTTCCAAGCAACCTTTATTATTGGAAGGAAAATGAGACATGGTGGTACAAATTAAATCACATTTCCCAGCATGCTCTATAAATCACTATATAAATGAATGCAAGTTGAATATGTTTCCCAGCAAACTCCATAACTTAGAGGATGATGAGCAATTTTGGTACATACTGGTTTATATTTTCTAGCATGCTCTATACACAGCACGTAACTGGAGGAGCTAATAAACATTTGATATGTTTCCCAGCAAGCTCCATCAACCAAAGTATAATAGGAAATGCTGGACCAAATTGGACTGCTTTTCCCAACATGCTCTGCTATTCAATGGACTGTAATATTAGTACAAGTTGGGCTATAGCTGGTAGAAAATGGAAAGTGCTGCTACAGACTGGGCTACATGTGACTGTGAAGTATCTCTACATGCACAGAATACACACAGGCAGCAATAACATTGGCTGATGAATTCAAATAAAAAAGATGGAATGGCACTGATTGGAGGAGGTGTGGTTAGTGAGCTAAAGCCTGCCCCGCCTCCCTTACAGCTTACTGGCTCTGTTAATGGCACACAGAAATGATGTCAGCTGGAATGAGCTCATTGGTGTGCTGCAAAGTGGGCGGGGAGGCTGGGTTTGCTAACTTCATCCTGTCACTTAATCTGAGATGTTTGTAAGGGCAGCAGTTTTTGCAAGCATGGCTATTTATTATTATTATTTATTGTTGTTTACACAGGTTTAAGGGTGTGCCACAAGGCAACTTAAAAAATTACTTTGTGGCTTAGTGTGGGAACACATCTGCATTAAATCCAAAATCAAATGAGGGCAGGGTCCTCATTATACCTTGTATTTATTATGGGTGTTATATCATAAATAAACAGGAATAAGAAAACAAGTGAGCAACACTTGTATAAAGAATTCAAACAGTAAGTAGGGATAAGACATGCCATAGCATATAATATACCCCCATAATATCAGGGAACTCAGTACCGTAAAGCAATTAGTATTAATTGACCCAAGTAGGGGGTAAGACACATTGTAGCTTGCACAAAACACCAATAATAAGGGGTACCCACTACAAGCAAAGCCACTTTATTATTAAATTACCCTGTAGAGTACAAATAGGGTGAGAAACACTGCATCATGTATTATACACCCAAATGATGGGGTGTCCAGTACAATAAAGGTATTAGAGTACAAGTGGAAGTGAGACACACTGCAGCATGTAATATATACACCCAAAATATGGGGGTTGCTCAATATAATAAAGGCAGTTAGCATTACTTGACAGAGTAGAGTACAAGTGGGGGTGAGATGCTGTAGTATAAATTCTAAACCAATAAAATTTGAGTAAAATAAACCAATCTAGCAATTAACTAAAAATAATTAGTACTACTTGACCCAAGGAGGGGGTGAGACATATTGTAGTATAAAACATACATAATATGGGGGTGAGCAATGCATTAAAAGCAGCTAGCATGACATTAAACAGAAGAGTATAAGTGGGAGGTGAGACCAACTATATCATGCATTATGCCTCCGTAATATTGGGTCGAGCAGTACAATAAATGGAGTTAGTATTACCTGCCCCAGTAGAGTACAAGTGGGTTAAGACACGCTGTAGCATGTATATTAGGGTTAATGTACAAGTAAGGGTGAGACCCACTTCAGCATGCATCATACACCCATAACATGGGGTGCCCAGTACAATTAAAACAGTTAGTACAAATTGACCCAGTAGAGTACAAATGAGGATGAGACACACTGTAGCATGTATTATATACCAATAATATAGAGGAGCCCAGTACAATGAAAGCCATTTCTGATTACTATACTCAGTAGAGTGGGGGTAAGATAAGCTGTAGAATGTATTATACACGCATAATAAGGGGGTTCTCAGTACAATAAAAGAAGTTAGTGTTACTTGACCAAGTAGAGTACAAGTGGGGGTGACGCACACTGTAGCATGCATAATACACCAATAACATTGGGGTGCTCAGTACAAACTCACTTGTTATTTTACTCAGTAGAGTATGAGGGGATGAGACACACTGTAGCATGTATTATGTGTCCATAATATAGGGGTGCTCGGTACAATACAGGCTTGAAATTATTTGACCCTGAGTGTGAGTGGGGATGAGGCATGCTATAGTATGCATCATGGACCCATAATAATGAGGTTCTCAAAACAATAAAAATAATTACTACTACCAGACCCAAGGAGGGGATGAGACACTGTAGCAATGAGAAGAATAAAAAATATTAATACTAAATGACCCAAGGAGGGGGCAAGACATGCATTATGCACCCATAATTTATCATGCATTATGCACCCATAATATTGGGGTGTGCAGTACAATAAATGGAGTTAGTATCACCTGACCCAGTGGAGTACAAGTGGGGGTGAAACGCACGGTAGCATGTATTAAACACCTGTAATATGGGGGGTGCTCAGTACAATAAAGGCAGTTAGTATTACTTGAGCCAGTACAGTACAAGTAGGTGTGAGAGACACTGTAGCATGCATAATAAACATATAATACACAAAAGCCATGAATATCCTGTAAATTATATCCTTATAAACGGTGAGTTCTGATGTCATCAGTTATAAACGGTGAGTTCTGATGTCATTTCTGTCACATGACTCATTGAAATTTGTGTATTATAATAAATAAAGTACCCCCAGTTGTAAAATATGAGGATATTAGAAGTTACCTCGGAGTTTCATGACCTGTATAAAAACACTCGGCCTTCGGCCTCGTGTTTTTATATGGTCATGAAACTCCTTGGTAACTTATAATATCCTTATATTTTACAAGAGGGGGTACTTTATTCACTATATAATCTACAGTCTGGTCATTTCCCTATGGGGCCAGACTGTAAATTATATAGTGGATAATGTACCCCCTACTGTAATTTATAAAGATATTATGTTACCGAGGAGTTATGTGACCATATAAAAGCACGAGGCCGAAGGCCGAGTGCTTTTATACAGGTCAAATAACTCCGAGGTGACTTCTACTATCTTTATAAATTATAGCAGGGGGTACATTATGCATTATAATCTACAATTTCTAGGTGCAGTGTCGTGATTCCTAAAGATGTCTGGCTTTGCTTTATGAACTATAAAATTAGTCTGTTTTGCTTCTGTCCCATTTCCTGTTTAACAGTACCTGTAGTTGAATTGCTAGTTTTTTCTCTCCTTGCCTTCTTGTCTGCCATGGGTAACATCATAGGAGAAAGGCCAGGGAAGGAGGGAGATTGAAGGTGGGAGGGGGAACAAGAGTTGAGAGAGAGAGGTTATGCAAAAACTGGGAGGGTCTGTGGAAAAGAAGGGGGGGGGCAAGAACAGAGAGAGACCATGTGAGGGGGAGGGAGTTCGAAGAGGGGGGCCTAGACAGAGTGAAAATGGAGAGGCAGGTAGCGAAACTTGAGACGGGGTGCGAGAGAGATAATGGGAATAGGAAAGGGAGAGCAGTAAGGCATCATAGGATGAGGGAGCAGACGTGGATGTGCGGGGGCAGAGTGAGACATGAGACTGAAGCAATGAGGGCCAGTATCTGAGGAGTGAGAAAGGTTCCATGCCTAGGGGATAGAGGGCTTTGTTTTGTTCACTTCCATCTATTCCGCAAGACCCCCTTAATCCCAGCCTATCTCAAATGTGCCCAGGAACAACCTCTGCGCTGATCATTCCCCCAATTATTTTCTTTTGGAGCACCAGCCTTTCTGCTGCTGCTATTAGAGAGCCTGCCCTGCCTGCATTGCTGCTGCATTAGAAGCAGCAGCAGCAGGGCTATTTGGCAGCCCGAGCACTGTGTCAGGCTGCAGCAGTCATTCTGCACTAACAAGCGGCAGCGCTGCTCCTAACAGGAGGGGGAGGGAATCTGCGCCATATAAGGTGAAAACCCAGCCTCCTCAGACATCACGTCTAACAGCACAGCTCCCAGGAAAGGAGGAGCGTTCTGTGCTGCGTGTGCTGCTTAAGTACCGGTAACATTTATTCCTGGCAGTCAGATGGGAGTGCGGGCAAGAGTGGAGGTACAGTACAGCTGCAGGGAGACGGAAGTACTGAGCATCGGCGGAAGTGCAGACCCACATAAACGGCGCGTTCTGGCGTTCTGACGTCAGAACGCTCCATTTATAAGGATATAATTTACAGTCTGGTCCTATTGGGAAATGACCAGACTGTAGATTATATCCCTATAAACGGCGCGTTCTGACGTCAGAACGCGCCGTTTCTAAGATAGAGAGAGTGAGCACTTGCAGCTGCTGCTCTCTTCCTCCACTCTGCCCCCCTTCTTTCTAACTCCCTGCCTCAGCTCTTCCTTACCACCGGCGCGCTCCTCCTGTCTCACTATCTCTCGGCTGCTTCTCTCTCAGGTCCTGCCCCCTCAGTGTCTGTTTGGTCTAGGTCCCGCCTCACACGATCGCTTATGGGCTCCCTCCTGTTCGCACAGTGCTTCTATCTGTCTCTCTCCTTATATCGCTCCCCTCCCTTTCACCCACCATCTTAACTTTCACTTTCATGGTTCTCCGTGTCGGCTGGTCAGTCTCCCTCACACAATCTCCGGTATTGCTCCGCCTCCAGCCCTCATTCTCCAGTCCTCTGACACTTTCCTTCCCCTCACCTTCCCCCTCCCCTGCAACTGACGTGACCCAGAGCAGGATACAACGTATATTGGAAAAAAAACTGATGGAATTCAAAAACAGGTACTTTTCCACAAAAAAAATAACTACAGGGATAAAATTAAGTAAGTGGGTGGGGAAGGAAAACAGCATTAAAACCGTAATTTTGCAGCACATAGGGCAAAGCCAGTAAAATACTACACATATATAGGAAGGAAGACACTGGACACAAAAACTGTAGATTATAATGCATAATGTACCCCCTACTTAAATTTATACAGATATTAGTAGTCACCTCGTAGTTATGTGACCTGTATAAAAGCACTCGGCCTGTGGCCTCGTGCTTTTATATGGTCACATAACTCCTCGGTGACTAATAATATCTTTATAAATTACAGTAGGGGGTACATTATCCACTATATAATATAGGGGGGGTGCTCAGTATAATAAAGACAGTTAGCATTACTTGAGCCCAGGGCCGCCATTAGAAATCACGGGGCCCCGTACAACAAAATGTTCAGGGCATCCTGGGCCCGGGCCCCACCCACCCCAGATCCAGCCCACTCCACACTACAGTTAAAAGACCACACAGATATCAGTGCTAAAAAAGGTAGCCAAAAGTTATAAAAAGCTATTGATGGTCAGGCCCCCTTATAAATTAAAAAAAAACTATGGAGCCAGGGCCCCCCATAATTGGTGGTCAGAGCCCCCTACAAGTTAAAAAAACAAAAAAAACATTGGTGCCAGGGTCTCCCATAAAAGTTTTTTTAAAAAAACATTGGTGATCAGGGGCCCCCCTGAAAGTAAAAAAAGACTGATGGCCGCCCCCCCCATAAGTTATAAAAAGCCATTGGCCATTGGAACTTGCCCCCTGCAAGTATAAAAAAAACTGACCAGATCCCCCCAAATTTTTTAAAAATTGGTGGTCAGGGCCCCCCTACAAGTTAAAAAAAATTGGTGATCAGGGGCCGTCCTGCAATTTAAAAAAAAAGAATTGATCAGGGCCCCCTATAAGTTAAAAAAAACAAAAAAAACATTGGCGCCAGGGCCCCCCCCATAAAAGTTTTTTTTAAAAAAAAAAAAACATTGTTAATCAGGGGCCCCCCTGCAATTTAAAAAAATAATAATTGGTGACCAGGCCCCCCCCTATAAGTTAAAAAAACATTGGCGCCCGGGCCTACCCATAAAAGTTTTTTTTGTTTTTTTTTAAACATTGGTGATCAGAGGCCCCCCTGCAAGTAAAAAAAATTGATGGCCTGCCTGCCCCCCCAAGTTATAAAAAGCCTTTGGTGATCAGGGCCCCCCTGCAAGTATAAAGAAAAAAATTGGCCAGATCCCCCCAATTTTTTTTAAAAAAAATTGGTGATCAGGGGCCCCCCTGCAATTTAAAAAAATAATAATTGGTGATCAGGGACCCCTATAAGTTAAAAAAACAAAAAAACATTGGCACCAGCGTCCCCCCCATAAAAGTTTTTTTTTAAAAAAAAAACTTTGGTGATCAGGCCCCCCCTGCAATTTAAAAAAAATAATAATTGGTGACCATGACCCCCCCATAAAAGTTTTTTTTTTTTTTTTTAAACATTGGTGATCAGAGGCCCCCCTGCAAGTAAAAGAAATTGATGGCCTGCCTGCCCCCCCAAGTTATAAAAAGCCTTTGGTGATCAGGGTCCCCCTGCAAGTATAAAGAAAAAAATTGGCCAGATCCCCCCAAATTTTTTTTAAAAAATTGGTGGTCGGGGCCCCCCTACAGGCTAAAAAAAAATTTGGTGATCAGGGCCCCCCTATAAGTTAAAAAAAAAAAAAACATTGGCGCCAGGGCCCCCCATAAAAGTTTTTTTTTTTTTTTTTTAAAAAAACCCATTGATGATCAGGGGCCCCCCTGCAAGAAAAAAACAAATTGATGTCCTGCCCCCCCAAGTTATAAAAAGCCATTGGTGATCAGGGGCCCCCTTGCAAGTATAAAAAAAAATTGTCCAGATCCCCCCAATTTTTTAAAAAAATTGCTTGCCAGGATTTTGTGTCTAAGGGCCCAGCCATGCTTCACTTACTTGATTAGCCGGTCCCCCCTGTGTTCAGTGTGCTGCACAGTGTGCACAAAGCGTTTCTCCTATTAAGATTCCTGTACCCTTGTGGTCCTTTAATAATAAGTCCCAGTAAAGCTGTACAGGGATTGGATAAGGGGATTCAATCCCAATGCAGATTTACCAGGACTTATTCTTAAAGGACCAATGAGGTTACAGGAAATTTTAATAGGAGAAACGCTTTGTGCACAGAGCTGCTGTGCAGCATGCAGAAGACAGGGGGGCCTGGCTAATCAAGTAAGTGAAGCATGGCCGGGCCCCCCCTAAGACACAAAATCCTGCGGGCCCGGGACAACTATCCCCCCCGTGACACCTGATGGCGGCCCTACTTGAGCCAGTACAGTACAAGTGGGGTGAGACACACTGTAGAATGTATGATACACCCATAATATGGGGGTGCTAAGTATAATAAAGTCAGTTAGTATTACTTGAGCGAGTACAGTACAAGTGGGGTGAGACACACTGTAGCATGGATAATACACATATAATATGGGGGGTGCTCAGTATAATAAAGGCAGTTAGTATAACTTGAGCCAGTACAGTACAAGTGGGGTGAGACACACTGTATTATGCATTATACACATAGCAAATGAGTGGTGCTTAGTACAAAAAGATAAATAAGAAATAAAAGCAGTGAGTATTCTCTGTCCTGCTGGAGTATGTATTATACACCACTAGTTGCTGATACCAATGCACACAGGGGCACAAGTTACACTGACTGGAAGAATGCAGGCATGATTTTATTTTTAAGGAATATAAATGAACCTGGGCCTACATTTCCCAGCATGCTCCTGTAACCCTTTCTTGGCAGGAATATCCAGGGCCACACTGTGGCGCTAACAGTATAGATCCTAAGCCTCCGCTAAGTGGAGATTTAGGGGTTTGGATAAGTTAAGTGCCTCCAGCCAGGGCTAAAACCAGATGTTGGTGGCATATAACTCACTGGGAACTGCAATAGCAGTGATTTTGGTACCAATTGTAGCAGACAATAAACCACACAATAAGCAGATATGCAGTAATATGTAATGTAATATATGCAGTGCAATAAGAACAGTGAAATAACAATAATACAATGAATATTAGACAATATAAGAAGTATCACCATTTGTATGAAAATGTCCACTGTCACTTTAAGAATGGTGAGTGTGCACACTAGGGGTCTGAGGGGATATAACCCTAACCCTACAGTAATATGATGAGAATTATGTGTTGCAACACCAGATTGATGCCCCCGGGATGTGTAAAGTGAAGGTCTCACCAACTCCCAGTGATAGTGAAAGAAGAAGGATCCTGTGAGGCAGAGCAGATACAGGGAAGCAGTCTGGCAGCTTTAATCCACACTGAGCTTGGAATGCTGGTGTAGGGAAAGGCTTCCTGAATTCCTGAGGATCCACTGTACGTGTCACAGAGGCTCATGGGAAATCCACAGTCCAGATCGGGTGTACACGCTGGCAACTCACTACAGGGCTGAAGTCCTATCTAACCTACAGGGATAACTCCCCTAGCAATA
Source organism: Xenopus laevis (assembly GCF_017654675.1). Classification (NCBI taxonomy): domain Eukaryota; kingdom Metazoa; phylum Chordata; class Amphibia; order Anura; family Pipidae; genus Xenopus; species Xenopus laevis. The sequence continues at coordinate 725,756 of NC_054379.1, forward strand.
GCTCAGCTGCACTAGTTCCACTCACTATGATGGCTGACTGGAAAGGGTTAACTAACTCCCTGTGCTCTGACTATGGGATTCCCTATATGGGTAAATATTCTATAGGTGAAATCCCTAGCTTCCTACTCAGATAAATCAGCAGGAACACTTACAGCAGAGAGAAGAAATCCCAGGCTGCTGTGCAGAGACCATGCTTTCTTCTTCTCTTCTTCCTGCTTAACCTCAGCCTCACTTTCATTTTGGCTCCAAACTTCTTTCAGAGAGTTCACAAGGTCAGAAGCAAATCCTTCTTGCTGATTGGCCAGGCTGTGGCAGAAAACTGTCTCACTGCAGTGCAAGCAGCAGCCATGTTTTTGGTGGCTCCAGATTTAAAGTCACAGGGTTATGCAGTTAGGTAAAGGGCAAATAACACTTCCCTACACTTCATTAACCCAATGATATGGGTATGACAATATGGGTTTTATTTTCCACTATGCCCAACAGGGCAGAGCATAATGGGAAGTGATGGGCTAGCCATCCCAGAAATCTCTATTAATGGAAGGATCATGGGAACTGCTGGTACAAAGAAGTAATAAAAGTTGGCTATGTTTCCCAGCAAGCTCCATAAACCAAAAGATAAATGGGAAAGGGTGGAACAAATTGAACAATATTTCCCAGCATGCTCTGTAATTCAGTGGATAAGTGGTAGTTAAGGTTGCCACCCTGCCAAGGCCGGGGCCGGTATTACAAATTTACCGGCAAAAAAACTGACCAGATCCCCCCAAATTTAAAAAAAATTGGTGGTCAGGGCCCCCCTACAAGTTAAAAAAAAAAATGGTGATCAGGGGCCCCCCTGCAATTTTAAAAAAAAAGAATTGGTGATCAGGGCCCCCTATAAGTTAAAAAAACACAAAAAAACATTGGCGCCAGGCCCCCCCCATAAAAGTTAAAAAAAACAAAAAAACATTGGTGATCAGAGGCCCCCCTGCAATTTAAAAAAATAATAATTGGTGACAGGGCCCCCCTATAAGTTAAAAAAACATTGGCGCCAGGGCCTACCCATAAAAGTTTGTTTTTTTAAAAAAAAAAAAACATTGGTGATCAGAGGCCCCCCTGCAAGTAAAAAAAATTGATGGCCTGCCTGCCCCCCCAAGTTATAAAAAGCCTTTGGTGATCAGGGCCCCCCCTGCAAGTATAAAGAAAAAAATTGGCCAGATCCCCCCAAATTTTTTAAAAAAATTGGTGATCAGGGGCCCCCCTGCAATTTAAAAAACAATAATTGGTGATCAGGGCCCCCTATAAGTTAAAAAAAACATTGGCGCCAGGGGCCCCCCCATAAAAGTTTTTTTTTTTATAAAAAAAAAACATTGGTGATCAGGGGCCCCCCTGCAATTTAAAAAAATAATAATTTGTGACCAGGGCCCCCCCATAAAAGTTTTTGTTTTTTTAAAAAAAAACATTGCTGATCAGAGGCCCCCCTGCAAGTAAAAAAAATTGATGGCCTGCCTGCCCCCCCCAAGTTATAAAAAGCCTTTGGTGATCAGGGCCGCCCCTGCAAGTATAAAGAAAAAAATTGGCCAGATCCCCCCAAATTTTTTTAAAAATTGGTGGTCGGGGCCCCCCTACAGGCTAAAAAAAAATTTGGTGATCAGGGCCCCCCTATAAGTTAAAAAAAAAAAAAACTGGCGCCAGGGCCCTCCATAAAAGTTTAAAAAAAAAACAAAAAAAAAAACATTGGTGATCAGGGGCCTCCCTGCAAGTAAAAAGAAATTGATGTCCTGCCCCCCAAGTTATAAAAAGCCATTGGTGATCAGGGGCCCCCCTGCAAGTATAAAAAAAAAATTGTCCAGATCCCCCCAATTTTTTTTAAAAATTGCTTGCCAGGATTTTGTGTCTAAGGGCCCAGCCATGCTTCACTTACTTGATTAGCCGGTCCCCCCTGTGTTCAGTGTGCTGCACAGTGTGCACAAAGCGTTTCTCCTATTAAGATTCCTGTACCCTTGTGGTCCTTTAAGAATAAGTCCCAGTAAAGCTGTACAGGGATTGGATAAGGGGATTCAATCCCAATGCAGATTTACCAGGACTTATTCTTAAAGGACCAATGAGGTTACAGGAAATTTTAATAGGAGAAACGCTTTGTGCACAGAGCTGCTGTGCAGCATGCAGAAGACAGGGGGGCCTGGCTAATCAAGTAAGTGAAGCATGGCCGGGCCCCCCCTAAGACACAAAATCCTGCGGGCCCGGGACAACTATCCCCCCCGTGACACCTGATGGCGGCCCTACTTGAGCCAGTACAGTACAAGTGGGGTGAGACACACTGTAGAATGTATGATACACCCATAATATGGGGGTGCTAAGTATAATAAAGTCAGTTAGTATTACTTGAGCGAGTACAGTACAAGTGGGGTGAGACACACTGTAGCATGGATAATACACATATAATATGGGGGGTGCTCAGTATAATAAAGGCAGTTAGTATAACTTGAGCCAGTACAGTACAAGTGGGGTGAGACACACTGTATTATGCATTATACACATAGCAAATGAGTGGTGCTTAGTACAAAAAGATAAATAAGAAATAAAAGCAGTGAGTATTCTCTGTCCTGCTGGAGTATGTATTATACACCACTAGTTGCTGATACCAATGCACACAGGGGCACAAGTTACACTGACTGGAAGAATGCAGGCATGATTTTATTTTTAAGGAATATAAATGAACCTGGGCCTACATTTCCCAGCATGCTCCTGTAACCCTTTCTTGGCAGGAATATCCAGGGCCACACTGTGGCGCTAACAATATAGATCCCAAGCCTCCGCTAAGTGGAGATTTAGGGGTTTGGAATAAGTTAAGTGCCTCCAGCCAGGGCTAAAACCAGATGTTGGTGGCATATAACTCACTGGGAACTGCAATAGCAGTGATTTTGGGTACCAATTGTAGCAGACAATAAACCACACAATAAGCAGATATGCATTAATATGTAATGTAATATATGCAATGCAATAAGAACAGTGAAATAACAATAATACAATGAATATTAGACAATATAAGAAGTATCACCATTTGTATGAAAATGTCCACTGTCACTTTAAGAATGGTGAGTGTGCACACTAGGGGTCTGAGGGGATATAACCCTAACCCTACAGTAATATGATGAGAATTATGTGTTGCAACACCAGATTGATGCCCCCGGGATGTGTAAAGTGAAGGTCTCACCAACTCCCAGTGATAGTGAAAGAAGAAGGATCCTGTGAGGCAGAGCAGATACAGGGAAGCAGTCTGGCAGCTTTAATCCACACTGAGCTTGGAATGCTGGTGTAGGGAAAGGCTTCCTGAATTCCTGAGGATCCACTGTACGTGTCACAGAGGCTGATGGGAAATCCACAGTCCAGATCGGGTGTACACGCTGGCAACTCACTACAGGGCTGAAGTCCTATCTAACCTACAGGGATTACTCCCCTAGCAATAGCTCAGCTGCACTAGTTCCACTCACTATGATGGCTGACTGGAAAGGGTTAAACTAACTCCCTGTGCTCTGACTATGGGATTCCCTATATGGGTAAATATTCTATAGGTGAAATCCCTAGCTTCCTACTCAGATAAATCAGCAGGAACACTTACAGCAGAGAGAAGAAATCTCAGGCTGCTGGGCAGAGACCATGCTTTCTTCTTCTCTTCTTCCTGGTTAACCTCAGCCTCACTTTCATTTTGGCTCCAAACTTCTTTCAGAGAGTTCACAAGGTCAGAAGCAAATCCTTCTTGCTGATTGGCCAGGCTGTGGCAGAAAACTGTCTCACTGCAGTGCAAGCAGCAGCCATGTTTTTGGTGGCTCCAGATTTAAAGTCACAGGGTTATGCAGTTAGGTAAAGGGCAAATAACACTTCCCTACACTCCATTAACCCAATGATATGGGTATGACAATATGGGTTTTATTTTCCATTATGCCCAACAGGGCAGAGCATAATGGGAAGTGATGGGCTAGCCATCCCAGAAATCTCTATTAATGGAAGGATCATGGGAACTGCTGGTACAAAGAAGTAATACAAGTTGGCTTTGTTTCCCAGCAAGCTCCATAAACCAAAAGATAACGGGAAAGGGTGGAACAAATTGAACAATATTTCCCAGCATGCTCTGTAATTCCGTGGATAAGTGGTAGTTAGGGTTGCCACCCTGCCAAGGCCGGGGCCGGTATTACAAATTTACCGGCAATGTATCTGCCGGTAAATTTGTAATACCCTTAAAAAGACCCCTCGGCCTGCCCCCAATCCCCTGTAAACTTATCTTATGTCCTCCTCCTTGAAATCTTCTGTGCCGTGACCACGCCCCTTTTATGTCATGCCCGCCCCTTTTGACATCACACCCCACCCCTTTTTTGTTCCCTCCCCCCACCAGCCGTAAGAAAATTAGGAAAAGGTGGCAACCCTGGTGGTAGTACTAGTACAAGTCGGGCTATGGTTCTATTAGTTAGTAGTGCTGCTATAATGTGTGACTGGGAAGTAGCTGTACATGTACAGAAGTAGCAATACTAACAGGCTGCCTCTGTCCATTGCAGGGTTAATCTGTGATGTCACCATTACATTCCAGCTGCAGAGAAAGTGAGAAAGCAGTTTAGACACATAAAAATTCTTCCCCTTCCTGCTCCAACTTCTGTTCCTCAGCAGGAGAGGAGGAGATTCAGGGCCCGCCTCCCCAGTTCCTATTTCCTGCCTAACTTACATTGGCTAATGAATTCAAATAAAAAAGAGGGAATGGCACTGATTGGAGGAGGTGTGGTTAGTGAGCTAAAGCCTGCCCCGCCTCCCTTACAGCTTACTGGCTCTTTTAATGGTTTATAGTTTGGTTAATAGTTAATGGTTAATAGTTTAGTAAATCAGCACCTTGTGTTTGTTTTCTTAAAAAAAGTTGAAGAGAGATTTAGGGTTTCTGCAGATTTAACTTTGCTTCAGATAAGGTAATTCAGCAATGAAAGCCAAGTTGCTTTAGCTCCAGATTAATAATGATTAAGGAGAAATTGGTTGTGGTAATATTGTATACAAATAACTAGCATGTGGTTGGTAGGAGTTGAGCTGAAAGGGTTAAGCACCCACTAGCAGTGACTTCAGTGTAGACAAATGAATCAAACTCTGAAGTCCCACAGAACACAACTAGTCCTGATAAATCTGCAACAAAACATCAGTAATGGTTATGGAGAATTCGAGAGAAACAAAATTTGCTGCTCAAAAATAAAAGTTCGAAGAGGAAAGAAACAATTGGCAGAACAGTATCATTAATAGCAGCAACCCTTACTATCAGAGGGGGGGTCAGCTGGTTGATAAAAACAAAATAAAAGTGCAGATTCTGAACTCATATTTTTCATCTGTCTACAGAAATGAGGAACCAATAAGTGAAGGTTTCCTTCTTAATAGTCCCAATTTTAGTAATACAACTAATGATGCATGGTTCACATATGATGAAATTCAAAATAGACTAGAACATGTTAAGATTAACAAAGGTCCGGGGCCAGATGGTATTCATCCCAAGGTACTTAGCGAGCTTAGCTCTGTGATTGCCAAACCTCTTTACTTAATTTTTCAGGATTCATTGAGATCTGGCATAGTGCCGAGAGACTGGTGAATTGCTAATGTGGTGCCTCTATTCAAAAAAGGATCCCGTTCTCAGCCTCAAACTATAGGCCAGTTAGTCTGATGTCAGTGGTAGGAAAAGCTTTTCGAAGGGTTAATAAATGATAAGATACTGGACTTCATAGCAAATCATAATACTATGAGTTTGTGCCAGCATGGTTTTATGCGTAATAGATCTTGGCAGACTAACTTAATTTCTTTTTATGAGAAGGTGAGTAGAGACCTCAATTCTGGGATGGCAGTGGATGTGATTTACTTAGACTTTGCTAAAGCATTTGATACAATGCCACACAGAAGGTTACTGGTTAAATGAAGGAATGTTAGCCTGGAACATAGTATTTGTACCTGGATAGAGAACTGGCTAAAAGATAGACTACAAAGAGTGGTGGTAAATGAGGTTCAATGTTGATAAATGCAAGGTTATGCACTTTGGCAAAAATAATATAAATGCAAGTTATACACTAAATGGCAGTGTGTTTGGAGTTTCTTTGCGAAGGATCTTGGGGTTTTTGTAGATAATAAGTTGTCTAATTCTTGGCATTGTCATTCTGTGGCTACTAAAGCAAATAAAGTTCTGTCTTGCATAAAAAAGGGCATTAACTCAAGGGATGAAAACATAATTATGTATCTTTATACGTCCCTGGTAAGGCCTCATCTGGAGTATGCAGTGCAGTTTTGGACTCCAGTCCTTAAGAGGGATATAAATGAGCTGGAGAGAGTGCAGAGACGTGCAACTAAATTGGTTGGAGGGATGAAGGACTTAAATTATGAGGGGAGACTTTCAAGGTTGGGGTTGTTTTCTCTGGAAAAAAGGCGCTTGCGAGGGGACATGATTACACTTTACAAGTACATTAGAGGACATTATAGACAAATAGCAGGGGACCTTTTTACCCATAAAGTGGATCACCGTACCAGAGGCCACCCCTTTAGACTAGAAGAAAAGAACTTTCATCTGAAGCAACATAGGTGGTTCTTCACAGTCAGGACAGTGAGGTTGTGGAATGCATTGCCAGGTTGTTGTTGTGATGGCTGATTCAGTTAATGACTAATAAGTTAATAAGAGTGGCTTGGATGATTTTTTGGACAGACATAATATCAAAGGCTATTGTGATACTAAGCTCTATAATTAGTATAGGTATGGGTATATAGAATTTAATTTAAAGTAGAGAGGTGTGTGTGGATGCTGGGTTTTCATTTGGAGGGGTTGAACTTGATGGACTTTGTCTTTTTTCAACCCAATTTAACTATGTAACTATGTATTTACACACAAAGCTCAGGAAATTTTTCAATGCAGCCGCACAAATGGGCTGGGACAGACAGAACTGCAAGAAATAACAACTTCAGGAGTCAGACTCAGTGTAAGAAATTGCCATCTTGATTTTGTTATTTAATATGAAAGCTGTTGTTCAGGGTACTTACATGAAGCCCTGATTATCATAACAAGGGTTTTCCTGTGACTACTAAGGCCTATGTCTGCTGTGGGGAACAAAAAACGGATTTTGTATGCGAGAAAACTTGCTCAACGGGATGTAGGCAAGTTGGGGGTTTATCACAGCATCTTGGCAGTTGGGAGGATTTCTGTGGGGGCAGGTGAGAACCCAGGATAAAAGAACGCTGGACAAATGTGAGGGAGCTGGGCAGCTGAGAGAAGGCAGCTAGAGAGCTGGAGAAGCCAGAGGAGCCTAGGACAAGCCAACATGTGAGGAATGAAGACCAGAGGGGAAGGCAGAGATGAAGCTGAACTCTATTCCCCTACCTTTTTGGTAACAACAATGTAGACTTGTGTAATGTGGAACTGTAAGTATTGTCATTTTTGTTTAGTCTATAAGTGTAATCATTTATGTAGAACAATCAATTGATTTATTTTACAATACATCATGTACTTATAAAGAAAGAATTGTTCAGTGTACCTTCCTAAAAAAGCAATACGTTTTCCGAACGAAAGAGGTGTGATTACCAAAATAATGTGTTATAGAAATGAAAAGAAGTAAGACCCCTCTCTATTCAATAAACCACCAATTAAAGAAAATTCAAATATTAGTGCAGCAGTGTCAGAGTTTATTAACAGTTTCGTTAACGGTTACTAACCCAGTGTTGCTTCAATTATTGGGCAGCCATTGCTGGGTTACCCAATAAAGTGCTATGTGCTAGGTGCTAATAATTCATTAGCAATTAAAAATCATGTAACAGGATTAATTAATATTGTGCTATAAAGTGCTAGTGCTTCAAATGAAATTAAGAAGTTAACTTAAATAACCAGGATTAAATTGACCCAGGTGAGATTAAAGTTAATTCATTATTATATATCACACATTAAAATCCATTCATTATAGAAGATTGTAGATAACTGATTAACTGTTAAAAAGTAAACTTTACTAAATTCATTAAAATTGCTGCAAATCAATTAAGGTAATCTTTGAAGACTGCATAAAAATTGGTGAGTAATAATTAATCCATACACCCCCGTTAAAGTTATAGGGTGTTAAAAAACGTTTGCATAAAATTATTCAAAGGAGACCAGCATTGAAAGAGAAAGGAGGAATAGGAAAATTGTTAGAGGTGGAGAAGTCCCAAGTTCTAGCTGCCTGTATTTTTCTAAGTCTGGGACCCCACACGGAGGAGAAAGTAGGTCACTGGGGACTGTAGTCTCAATTTTACCTTGCTATCTTATAATTCGGAGAGCTAATCTTCCCTATAAAACTACAAATCCCACAGTGCCATTAGATAACAGGTAAGATTATAAAAGAAGAATCAATGCGGTCGCAAAGGTTTAAAATCAATAGGAAATTATTTTGCAATAGTAAAAATAAAGAAAGCGCCCAGGAGACTTCACAAAAAGCGCTTCCCAGTTTGCCAACACGTGTTTCGCCTGCTGGCTTTGTCAAGGCAAAATCTAAAAGTGACTCGTTTGGTGTGGTATCTTTATCACTTCCTGAATACAAAATCTCGCGATACTTAAAATTGAGTTCTCTTTCAGTCCCTAAAGCTCTATGATAAGCTCTCTTTATGAGTTTACCGGAGTACTCATAAAGAGAGCTTATCATAGAGCTTTAGGGACTGAAAGAGAACAATTGCTCCATCCAAAGACTAGGTCTCAGCAAGATAACACGGTCAGGTTTATAACTACATATAACTCTAACAGCAAGAAAATTAATCAAATTATTAATAAACACTGGTCGGTTTTGAAAGAAGACACGGTTCTAGATACTGTTCTACAAGATACAGTTTCTGTATGCTACAGACGTAGCCCTAATCTGAAAAACCTACTATCGAGAAGTCACTTCCAGACACCCAGCAGACCCAATATCATTAAGGGCTGCTTCCCCTGTGGAAATTGCAATATGTGTGATCACATGATCAAAAGCACAAAATTCAGTGATAGATTTAACATTAATCATACAATCAAGGATTACATTAATTGCAGAACCAAGGGAGTAATTTATGTACTGGAGTGCCCTTGTAAGAAACAATACGTTGGGATGACAACACAGATGCTCAAACTCAGAATACAACAACACTGCAGTTCAATCAGAAATGCGGATAAAATAGGTAAATCAGATAAAATATTATCCACAGTTGCAAGTCATTTCAAACAATATCACAATATGAACCCCTCCAATGTTAAATTTTGGGCTATAGAACAGATCCAATTGGGAATCAGAGGGGGTGATCTGGAACAAGAATTACTCAAACGGGAAACACATTGAATTTTCAAATTAAATTCAGTTTCACCCAATGGGATCAATGAAAATATACTATTTAATGCTTTTCTTTAATAAACATGATTCAGGTATTTGGTTTAACATATCAATTCCTTCTAATAGTAGATACTATTCTAATAAACATGATTCAGGTATTTGGTTTAACATATCAATTCCTTCTAATAGTAGACACTATTCCACTAACATTTTATTTAAATAATCTTGGTAATAAATAATAATAAGTTTTACTAACATCTCTTCCTCAATAAATACCGGTGGTTGTTATAGATACCAGTGAGTTATATATCGATTTAACCAAATACATCTGAAATGTGACCGTCGCTTAGCAACGATATACACATATCTTCCCCAATGTAACTCTCGCGAGATCTCATCGCGAGATCTCATTTCCAAGTATTGCGAGATCTCATCGTGAGATCCCATTTCCAAGTATCGCGAGATCTCATCGTGAGATCCCATTTCCAAGTATCGCGAGACCTCATCGCGAGATCTCATTTTCAAGTATCGCGAGATTTTGTATTCAGGAAGTGATAAAGATACCACACCAAACGAGTCACTTTTAGATTTTGCCTTGACAAAGCCAGCAGGTGAAACAGGTGTTGGCAAACTGGGAAGCGCTTTTTGTGAAGTCTCCTGGGCGCTTTCTTTATTTTTACTATTGCAAAATAATTTCCTATTGATTTTAAACCTTTGCGACCGCATTGATTCTTCTTTTATAATCTTACCTGTTATCTAATGGCACTGTGGGATTTGTAGTTTTATAGGGAAGATTAGCTCTCCGAATTATAAGATAGCAAGGTAAAATTGAGACTACAGTCCCCAGTGACCTACTTTCTCCTCCGTGTGGGGTCCCAGACTTAGAAAAATACAGGCAGCTAGAACTTGGTACTTCTCCACCTCTAACAATTTTCCTATTCCTCCTTTCTCTTTCAATGCTGGTCTCCTTTGAATAATTTTATGCAAACGTTTTTTAACACCCTATAACTTTAACGGGGGTGTATGGATTAATTATTACTCACCAATTTTTATGCAATCTTCAAAGATTACCTTAATTGATTTGCAGCAATTTTAATGAATTTAGTAAAGTTTACTTTTTAACAGTTAATCAGTTATCTACAATCTTCTATAATGAATGGATTTTAATGTGTGATATATAATAATGAATTAACTTTAATCTCACCTGGGTCAATTTAATCCTGGTTATTTAAGTTAACTTCTTAATTTCATTTGAAGCACTAGCACTTTATAGCACAATATTAATTAATCCTGTTACATGATTTTTAATTGCTAATGAATTATTAGCACCTAGCACATAGCACTTTATTGGGTAACCCAGCAATGGCTGCCCAATAATTGAAGCAACACTGGGTTAGTAACCGTTAACGAAACTGTTAATAAACTCTGACACTGCTGCACTAATATTTGAATTTTCTTTAATTGGTGGTTAATTGAATAGAGAGGGGTCTTACTTCTTTTCATTTCTATAACAATACATCATGTACTATACGCTCATTGGTGTGGATTCATTGTCTGCTTGCTCAAAAGAACCAAAACCCTAGTAAGTGGGTTGAGGTATATTGATATTATTATTAATGATATAATATAATATATAAACTTATATCAGTAACCTAAAATCTCTCAAGATACATTAGAAAAGTCTTGAGAACCGTAATCACCTCTCACTCTCTCCATAACATGTAACTCAGGCAGTGGGATCACCTGACCAAGGGATAGTTATAGCTGCCCCTCAAAGTTGATTGGTTACTTCTCCTGGAAGGGTTAACTCTTCCATTGCTGGAGTAAACCAGAATTCCCAACAGTGTAGGACATTAAGAAATAGTGAACATTCCTATTTCTAGCATGTGGATATTCGTCTCCCCGGTTATTAGGTGAAAATACCAGTTCTGCTGTGCTCAGACTCTTGAGTGCTTTTTTTACAGAGAGATACTAGCATATATGTGGGTGCTCCTTCCACCCACTGCAACTTGGTCTTGTGAATGATGTGCAAGGTGTAGCACAGGGCACACAGACATGCAGCTACCATGTAGCGACCCCATGCCTTCAGGAGACATGACTTCCTAGTCTGTTGCACCTACACATGCAATGGAGATGCACAAATTTCATTTGTGGGATACTTGTTTCTAGCATACGCACATTGGTGCACCCAAAATTGACACTCTTATTGACGAAGCAGAAATGTTACTGCTGTTGCAATTCTATCCCTCTCATTATGCTGCAATTTGTAAGAAAAAAAAGTTGTGATTTGCGCAAGTTTTTCACTTTCACTAATGAGCCCTTAGGGCTTTTCCAATAAAATTCTTCTCTCTATTCTGAATATCTGCTTTTTGTATCATGTTTTATATCATGTTTGTCTCTGTCAAAATGGTGCAAGTTTGTCTCTGTGCCAATGACGCATGTTTCTCTCTGTGCCAGCGCTGGTGTGGGCCAGACAGGAACCTTCATAGCGCTGGACTGGCTAAGGCAACACATCAGAGATCATGAATTTGTTGATGCTTTGGGACTTGTGAGTGAATTGTGGTCTTACAGAATGTCAGACAGAGGTAAGGCAATCTGTTTATCCTTTATTATCTTCCATGTAAGGGGACCCCATTAAAGGTGAAGAAATCCACAAATAAATGCTTTTTTAACATTCAGTAACATTTTTTTACACAAAGTAATTTTTCAGCAAGTGAATTTTTCCAGCTCAGCTTGATAAGATCCATTTAGGCAAGATCCACTTGTTAGGACCAAAGTGCCAAATCTTCCGGTGTGTGAGCAGCTTTATTAATTATCCCAGGGGTGAGACAAATCCCAAATCTTGAGAAATATGCCCCACAATCCAGAGACTTTTGCTCAGAACCCCACATGACGTTTGGACTGGCCATCTCTGATTGTAGCAGTCTCCCCTTTGTGTGCACTGGGATATCTGACTGCAGCCATAAAGCTTACTGTAGATGCCTAAAAGCTACATTTAAGACAATGTCTTCCAAGTTTATTCACGTGACATAAGCCTTTCTGTAACATCATTAGGTTGTATTTTTGGAATTTGCAGTAGCCGCAGATATGGTGTATTTGTGCAGCCCCCCCCTCAATTCACTGGTGGTGTTGGTGGTGCCACTGGTGAAGGTGCTTAGTTTCCTCACTGACCAGCATTGTGCCCAGACTTTTTCCTGTTAATGTTTTGGGAATTTAGGGGGCATACCCGAACTCTTATGTGGAGGGAAAAAGTAAATGAAATCAGATGACAGTAAAGAGTGAAAATATGAAGGAATAAACCTCTTGTAATAATGTGATCTTTTAGCCAGTGATGGGTAACATTGAGGCCAGACTGTGTGGCCCCTGGTTGCTCAAAAAGGAAATACATTTGTTTTTATGTTGGCAATAGCACAATACAATATCCACATTTTTATGTTTGCAACATGCATGGAGCTGCATCTCAATCCACAAGGGCCACATAGCCACCACCCCACGCAGACCCCCCCCAGGGACCCGGAAGATGGATACTGTGACATCGCTGCCAGAATCTGCGACAAGGGGTAACTATGAAGTATGGGGCATTTCCCCAGGGGGTCAGTTAACTGGGGGGAGGGGGTAGGGGGGTCTACGTGGGGTGGGGGTACAGGGTTTTTTCTACAGGATTTCCTTCTCCTTTAAATGTTTTAAATGTGTTGAAGCAGAAACTGATAAGCAAATCTTTTCTCTGTGTTTTATAGCCACCCTCCTCTGCTTAATTCAACCTTTCTAAAATTCTTTCTAAAATTTATATTGAACATACTGGTTTAAATAATGAAGTATCAGTTGTTATGTCTAATAATGTTAAGTCTGCTAATGTTTAGCATAATGCTGTGATACAATGTATATCAGATACAAATTTTTCAATAGAATGTGATATTATTTGATTAAAAGCATTATGTGTAAATGCAAGGGAAAACATTAAGTGTGTGAATAGGTTAAGTACCGTATATACTCGAGTATAAGCTGACCCAAATATAAGCCGAGGTACCTAATTTTACCTACGAAAACTGGGAAAACTTATTGACTCTAGTATAAGCCAAGACACAACTACAGCCCTGTCTCCCAGCAGCGCACATTCTGCCAAAGCGACCCCCCCCAGCGATCAACCGGACTTCTTTGCAAAGCTGATGGTGACAGAGAATTGCCAAACGGATTACTGTGTGCATTGTCCCACTGTCCCACTACCATGTGCAGAGGGTGCTGTTTGATATTGCCATCACTGTTAATCTTTCGTATAACCAACAGAAGGTGCTGTGTGATATTGCAGTCACTGTTATTCTTTCATATAACCAACAGAGGGTGCTGTGTGATATTGCAGTCACTGTTAATCTTTCATATAATCAACAGAGGGTGCTGTGTGATATTGCAGTCACTGTTATTCTTTCATATAACCAACAGAGGGTGCTGTGTGATATTGCAGTCACTGTTAATCTTTCATATAACCAACAGAGGGCGCACTGTTATTCTTTCATACAACCAACAGATGGCGCTGTGTGATTTTGCAGTCACTGTTATTCTTTCATATAACCAACAGAGGGCGCACTGTTATTCTTTCATATAACCAACAGAGGGCACTGTGTGAAATTGCAGTCACTGTTATTCTTTCATATAACCAACAGAGGGCGCTGTGTGATATTGCAGTCACTGTTATTCTTTCATATAACCAACAGATGGAGCTGTGTGATATTGCAGTCACTGTTATTCTTTCATACAACCAACAGAGGGCGCACTGTTATTCTTTCATATAACCAACAGAGGGCATTGTGGGATATTGCATTCTCTCCCCAAGTGAACTGTTGGTTTAGGAATGATTAAAAGTGACTGCAATCTTAGCTACTCGGGTCGGGTACCGCTGACCCGAGTATAAGCCGAGGTAGACTTTTTCAGCACATTTTGGATGCTGAAAAACTCGGCTTATACTCGGGTATATACGGTTATCATAATATTGTCTTTGACAAAGCTGTACAAAAGACCCAAAGCCACAAAAGAACCAAAATTGAAGTCCTGAAGCCACCAATGTTTTATAAAAAAATTTAACGGGGCCCTGGCACCAATGTTTTTTTAACTTATAGGAGGGGCCCTGACCACCAATGTTTTTTTTTTTAAATTTTAATGGGGGCCCTGACACCAATGTTTTTTTTTAACATTTAGGATGGGCCCTGACCACCAATGATTTCTTTTAACTTGTAGGGGGCCCTCACCACCAATGTTTTTTAAAACTTTTATGTGGGACCCTGGCCGTCAATAATTTTTTTTAAATTATAAGGGGGCCCTGACTACCAATTGCTTTTTCTAACTTGTGAGTGAGGGGGTTTACTGTTTTCAGCACTAGTGTCTGCGTGGACTTTTTACTTTTGTGTGGGTGGGATCTGGAGTGGGCTTGTGAGTGCGTTTACTGTTTTTAGCGCTGGTGTCTGTGTGGACTTTTTACTGTGGTGTGGGGAGGGCAGAATCTGGGTTGTTCAGTGGGCCCAGAAAATTTTGCTGAACGGGCCCCCTGATTTCTGATGGCGGCCCTGTATTAGGGTTAGGGTTAGCTTTGCTGTATTTAAGACATTCTTTAAAAAAATTCCTTTTATTAATTGCTCTCTCCCATAGAACACTTGAAACATCTTTCCTGGGGAGGCGACATGAAGTACCAGGAAGTTGGCAGCCTAAAGACAGGAGTATACAGGAATATAGCCATATACAGCAGTACTGAGTTCCAAAGCCATGATAAACAGTGAAGAATCCTTTAATAACTAAGAAAAGTTATACAAGTAACGGTGCTCACAATGAAAATACAAACTTTAATAGCAGAAATGAGCAGGCCGAGACACAAACCAGGACCAAGGCAGGAAATTGGAACAGGACTAGGAATCAGGAATCAGGAACAAGGAACCAGAAGGCACACCTCCCAACATTCTGGAAACAGAAAGGTTGACGAAAAGATCTGGCGCACGCAATGCAGTGAAATTTTTTGACCATGCCCATTTTTGTGTATTAGGGTTAGGGTTAGGGTTTTGAAGTTCCGTAACCCGACTGTATATTCTGCAGCTGTCTTTTAAAATCTGACTCATAAAGTGGGAGGATGCCAAATTTAGATTTTCCCTTACTTGCAGTCAGCATGCAGATTAATGTGACTTTACCACATGCCTTTTTTTCCCTCCACAGCTC
The DNA here is from genome assembly GCF_017654675.1 of Xenopus laevis. NCBI lineage: Eukaryota > Metazoa > Chordata > Amphibia > Anura > Pipidae > Xenopus > Xenopus laevis. The sequence continues at coordinate 741,247 of NC_054379.1, forward strand.
ATTTACCAGCAGTTTTCCATTATTGATTGCTCTGTGTGAGTTATTTGTAATGCTGAAATGTCTTTTTTTTCATACCGATTTTCTACATTGCCTCCTCTCTGCTATCTCTCTCTGGCTCTCTCCCACTCCTTCGGTTTCCATTCTTCTTCTGCTCCCTCCTCTCCTCCAGCTCTCACACACCTCCTCTGCTCCCTGCGCTTCTCCTCTGTCACTTCTGAGCCCCCCCCGCTCCCTCTGCTTCTTTCTTACAGCAGCTCCCCGTGATTCTACTCTCACCGCACCGACGGCTTCCCAGCTCCTAGTCTCCCTCCTGAGCTCCCTGGTTATAGTTGCCGATGATGATTATTGGCTGACGATAGCGCATGATCCGATGAGCTGCGCGATGATGTCAAGGGCACCTGAGGCAGAAAGGGTCCCGAATTGCAGAGCATTAGGATTGGCTGTTTTTTTCGTTTTTTTGGGGGGTGTCTGGAGGATTGTACCAAGTAGCCCGTAGTGAAAAGGGAAGATCATTGCTGCCTCATTGAAGCACTTTTCATTAAGTTAGAAACTTTGTGTCTTTTTCTGACGGCTCAGTGCAGCAGTTGGGACATATCAGTACATATCCGGGACTGCTGATTGAGCTGTCAAAAGCAGGACTGTCCCGCTCAAAATGGGACAGTTGGGAGGTATGAGAAGGGGGTAATGAGAACAAGATCACAAGATCACAAGAACCAGGCACTAGATCACACCAACAGCTTTATGACCAAGTGCTTTAGAGTTTCTAAGGGGGGCATTTTTAAAAAAAAAGTTGATAAGGGGTTGTTATTTTACTGCTGGTAGCAAACAGCATTTTTATTTCCTCTTTCCCTCTTTATTCTAATTAAGGGGAGGAGTTAATCAGGTAAAGTCTGATCAGGCTTTGTGTGCTCTGGTTGAAACCTTAACTTTGGGAATTCAAAGCCAGTGTGGGAGCTGCTAAGTGAGTGTTGCATGTGATCTAAGTGTTGCATGTGAATTGTGTTAAGCAGCGCTAAAAACCTTAAGGCGTTTAAAACTGAAAAGGCGTTTGTGAGGAATTGCATTTGGGAGACTGTAAGTACCCAGTGTAAATATGAGTATTTAGGGGCTGGGGAAGACCCAGTGGTCTTGGTACACATAGGTACCAATGACAAAGTTAGAGGAGGTTGTGAAGGCCTCAAGAATGATTTTAAAAAACTAGGTGTAAAGTTGAAGCGAGGACTTCCAAGGTAATTTTCTCAGAGATATTACCTGAGCCACGAGCAACGCTAAGGAGACAGTGGGAGCATAGGGAGATTAATGCGTGGCTAAGAGATTGGTGTAGGGAGGAGGGTTTGGGGTTTTTGGAGAACTGGGCTGATTTCTCAGTCGGCTACACGCTCTTTGCTAGGGATGGGCCTCAATGATGATGGTGCAGCTGTTTTGGGAGAGAAGATGGCTAGAGGGTTGGAGGAGATTTTAAACTAGGTGTGGGGGGGAGGGTTCAGTAAAAGATTCAGTGGAAGACAGGTTAGATGAGATAGTGGGCAAAGAAAGGGAAAATGGGGGAGGAGATTTGGCTGGGGATACTGTTAAGTATAGGGAGGACCACATGTCATATGTTCAATATGGTACCAGTATTAAATGTATGTTTGCAAATGCAAGGAGTCTGACTGGTAAAATGGGAGAGCTGGAGGTCCTGGAGGGAAATATGATGTGATTGGTGTTGCCGAAACATGGCTGAATGAGTCACATGACTGGGCAGTAAATATCAGTGGCTATACTTTGTTTCGGAGGGACAGAGGCAATATAAAAGGAGGGGGGGTATGTCTGTTTGTTAGGTAGGATTTAAAAGCTTATATAAAGGAGGAGGTTATGTTAGAAAATGAGGGGGCAGAAGTCTTATGGGTGGAGTTCTTCACCAATTGTAAAGAGTCCAGCAAATTAATTGTAGGCGTATGCTATAGACCCCCTAATGTAGGAGGAGGAGGCGAAGCTCCTCATGCAAATAGAAAAGGCTGCTAGTTTGGGTAAAGTAATAGGAGATTTTAATTACCCAGATGTTGACTGGAGCAACAGTACTGCCAGATCAGTTAATGGGAACAAATTCATAAACTTATTGCATGAAAATTTTATGGCACGGTTGTTGAGGAGCCTACCAGAAAAACTGATATTCTGGATTTAGTGATCTCAAATGACCCAGAACTTATAGCAAATGTGCGAGTCATTAAACCCCTGGGTAATAGTGACCATAATGTTATATCATTTAATGTCTGGTGCAAAAAACAAATATATACTGGGGCAACAAAAACCATGAATTTTGGAAAAGCTAATTTTAGTGTCTTGATGGCTGCCCTACAGAGTATTGATTGGGGCATTAAGCTTTCAGCTAAAAACACAGAACAGAAATGATTGTCATTTAAAATGATATTACATCATTACTGTTCTCAATTTATTCCCATAAGAGGTAAATGTTGAAACTCTAAGAATCATCCTATGTGGCTTAATACAGAAGTAAAGAAGTTAATAGGAAAGAAGAGAAAGGCCTTTAAAAAATACAAATCTGTTGGGACAGACTAACTAAAAAGTTTTTTAAATATATTAATAGTAAAAAGATGCAGGTTGAGAGTGTTGCTCCATTAAATAATGGTACCAGTATGGTTGTAACAGATACAGAAAAGGCAAATGTGTTAAATCAGTTCTTTTCTTCAGTGTATACAATAGAGGAGTCTGAGTTCCCAGGCTCACTTTATAGTTGCTCCAGGGCCTGATGGCATACACCCCCGGGTTCTAAGAGAGCTTAGTTCAGTTTTAGACCAGCCCCTATTTCTGATTTTCTCAGATTCACTTCCATCTGGTATGGTGCCTATGGATTGCAGAAAAGCTGATATTATTCCAATATTTAAAAAGGGATTACGATCTCAGCCTGGCAATTATAGGCCAGTAAGCTTGACATCTGTGGTGGGCAAATTATTTGAAGGCTTGTTAAGGGATCACATTCAAAATGTTGTCCTAGTGAATGGCATTATGAGCAGCAATCAGCATGGCTTTATGAAGGATAGGTCATGTCAGACAAATTTGATTGCTTTTTATGATGAGGTAAGTAAGATGCTGGACAGTTGGGGGGCAGTAGATGTGATCTATTTGGATTTTGCCAAAGCATTTAATACTGTGCCGCACAAACGACTGCTTTCTAAACTAAGGTCTGTTGGGCTTAATGAAGTCGTTTGCACATGGATAGGAAACTGGCTACAGGATCGGGTACAGAGGGTGGTTGTTAATGGTACATTCTCTACTTGGAGTAAGGTTCTTAGTGGTGTCCACCAGGGCTTGGTATTAGGTCCACCTTTATTTAACTTGTTCATTAATGACTTAGGGGAGGGTGTTGTATCAGTGTTTGCAGATGAAACAAAACTATCCAGCCCAATTAATTCCATCCAGGATGTGGCATCCTTGTAACACGATCTTGACAAACTGGCAATCTGGGCAGCTAAGTGGCAAATGAGATTCAATGTTGATAAATGTAAAGTCATGCACCTAGGATGTAAAAATATCCAAGCCACTTACACCCTTAATGGTACTGCACTAGGCAAATCCATTATGGGTTAGGGTTGGAGTCCTTGTAGATGATAAACTTGGCTGTTGCAAGCAATAGCAGTTAGCAGCATCAAGGGCAAATAAGGTCTTGAGTTGTATTAAATGGGGTAGAGAGTCAAGGGAGGAGGGGGTCCCACTGTATAGAGCACTTGTAAGGCCCCATCTAGAATATGCCATACAGTTTTGGTCTCCATCACTCAAACAGGACATTATTGTATTAGAGCGGGTACAGAGAAGTGCAAATAAGCTAATCTTAGCTATGAGGAAAGACTAGCCAAATTGGGGATGTTCACGCTGGAGAAGAGGCGCTCAGGGGGTGATGTGATAACTATGTATAACTATATAAGGGGATCATATAATAATCTCTCTAATGCTTTATTTACCAGTAGGTCTTTCCAGCTGACACAAGGTCACCCATTCCGATTAGAAGAAAAGAGATTCCGCCTAAATATTCAGAAGGGTTTTTTTTACAGTGAAGATCTGGAATTCTCTTCCTGAATCAGTTGTACAGGCTGATACATTAGATAGGTATAAGAAGGGGTTGGATGGCTTTTTAGCAAGTGAGGCAATACAGGGTTATGGAAGATAGCTCATAGTACAAGTTGATCCAGGGACTAGTCCAATTGCCATTTTGGAGTCAGGAAGGAATTTTTCCCCCTCTGAGACAAATTGGTGAGGCTTCAGAGGGTTTTTTTTTTACCTTCCTCTGGATCAACTGGCAGTTAGGCAGATAAAAAAAAAAGGTTGAACTTGATGGACGTGTGTCTTTTTTCAACCTTACTTACTATGTTACTATGTTACTATGCTGAGCAAAGGTCACGGGCAGGCTTATAAAGGGTAAGGATTGAATAATAAAATACAAATGTGGATAACAAGATTGGCGGAGAGAAGAATAAGGTAGACATATAATAGGTACAACCAGAATTCCTAGCAAAAGAATACTAAGGACCTCCAGTGGCATAACAGGTAAATACACAAGTAGTTCTGCACAGAGTTTGAAACCCAGTAAGTCCTGACATTCCCCCCCCCCCCCACACACACACACACACCTTGAGGATTGACCACTGGGCACTTCTAAGATCCGGTGGGTACTTGCTTTTTAGAAACAAGAGTTCTAGAAGATTGTGCAGGCACAAGAGCTGGAACTGGATGGGGAGCCAGCACAGGAGCTGGAACTAGACGGAGCATTGACACAGGAGCTGAAACTGGACAGACCGCCAGCACAGGAGCTGGAACTGGTCAGAGAGCTGACACAGAGGCAGGTGACTAGAGTGCTGGCACAGAGGCAAGTATCTTGAGCACTGTCACAGAGGCAGGTGACTGGAGCACTGGCACAAGATCAGGAGAGCTAACAGGAGACATTGGTAAAGGAGCTGGGGACAGTTTTTTAAGAGACTCACAAATTGGGGTTCAGGATTGAATAATGAAATACATATGGAGATAACGAGATGGGAAGAAAGAGGAAGCAAAAGGGTAGGAGTATCATAGGTACAACAAGAACTCATAGCAAAAGGACACTAATGCCCTCCAGTTGCACAACAGGTAAATGTATGAGTAGCTCTGCACAATGTCCAGAGTTTGAAACCCAGTCCTGACATCACTAAGCAACAATATTGTTATAAGAAAATGTTTAAATTGTTTTGTCAGGAGTACTTTCATATCTTTGAACAAGCAGTCTTTTTTGCTCAGACTGAAAAATGCATTGTATTGATTTGTGCCTGTATATTTGCAGTCAGACTGTATGTACTGACTTTTTTGGTTGTATTTATTGTATGAATAATCACCTATTCTACAGTAAGTTATATTGCTTCCATCTGCAATTGCTGACATCAAGTATCCATTGGGTAGTCTAACTTGCATAATCTACATAAATTGTTCTAAAAAATGGCTCTGCCTGTTTCTTCTAGTGCTGTGTTATCAGAACAAACTGCACCTGAAGAGAAGGGACAATGTCCCAAACTCAGATGTACCAAAGCCTTGGAAGATTGTACAACCTCCCTAAGGTAAAGTATTAATTTAAGATATTTATGGTAGACTATATTCAGATGCCAAAATGTTACAATAGGTTGCAAATGTTGCCTGAATATACAATTTGTTTTGATCAATTCTTTGGTTGACAGAAGTATGTCCAGTATTTGGGACTTCCGCAGAAGCTATACTGTAGCTAAAAAGCTGATTGCAGAGATTGTTTGGACTGCCTAAAATATTGTCCTCAGATCAAATTATACATTCACAGGACAGGTATTGCAATTAATCTGCAAAGACATTGGTATACATCAATATCTTCATATGCCATACCATCCCCAAGCAAGTTGGAAGTTGCAGGTTAAATATTGTCAAATAAAATAGACTCAATAATGTGGGTGCAGAGGCAAAACTTGTTTAGACTGATGCTCTTGGCCTGCTGCTCATGTCTAGGAGGCACACTGCAAAGGTAAACTACACTTTACAAACATGAGATACTCTTTGAGAGATTCACGCTTATGGCCCAGTATTTTTTCACCTGCTGATCTACTACACATGGACTATGGATTATGGTGTCTATGAAAGTATGTCTCAATATATAATTTCAGTTACACAATTAACTGACCAAATTGCAATCTTGCACTTTTACTTTTCTATGCCAGCTTCACCAGATGCACAGAACTCTTGCTCTTGCTACAGATGATTGAGCCCTTATCAAATGGCAGATTACCAAGGCCCTCAAGCGGTGTTGGGAAGGACATCATCAGATCTTGCTAACCACAAAGACTGCAGTGAAAGTTAAAGGGTAGGCTGATGGGATTCCAGCACCTGACTGCAATAACACTCAGATCCCACCTGTTTCATAAGTGTGTGGTATGTGTGGACATAATAAGGTATCTGTCCCTGTGTGTTTATGGAAAAAGAACCTATGGTTTCTTAAGGTATGTGCATAATCCTGAGCTCACTCTGCCACACCTCTTAGTTAGACGGGAAACTATTAGTGCTAAAGCTCTGTTTGACATCCTATGGTTTAATAGGTGTTGCATTAGAAAGGCCTTTAGCCTTATTTCAACACTAATAATAAGTATAAATATACTTTGGTCATGAACTTTAGCAGTTCAAGAAAGAAGTTATGCAACATGACTATCTCACTGCTAGCCAATAGGGTTTATGTACTATAGTCAACATGGTGTTTGTAAGTACACTGATGATACTAATCAAATAGAAGCACCAGTAGAATAACAATCAGTCAATGTTAAGCAAATAAAGGGGTTTACTCCCAAATCACACTGAACTGAATATTTTCATGGTTAGATTCATCAACGTAGTTTAAGTACATCAACAGTTCAGTGGTAATTATGTTTTTGTATGTACATTATTGTTTTTGTCATGATCATCATTCTTTGCCTGTTTAAATCACGTCACACTAGATGATTTGACTGTAGATTTTTGGACTTCAACCTGCATGATATATGTATGGTCCTTAGGACCAAAAGGTAGGACAGAGAAAGAATAAAATTCTGTGTATGCAGATTCCCCCAGGAGCAACCCTGAATTGGATGGATTCTGTTCTCAAGCTATACTTGGTAATAGTACCTTGACCTTCAGAAAGAACCATTTCATTGGTTATATAAGTATTTCTATGCTCTGAAGAGATATCTCTATGCTCTTACAATGGCAATGCCCTTTTATGTTCTTACGTTTTCCCAGAAAGTAGAAAATCAATAAACCTGCAAGTATAGTGTCATATTGGTTCCCTTAATAAGCTGAACTTATTATTAAAACAGGGATATGCAGGATTTGTGGAAATGCCAATAAAGATGTTGCTTTTTATGCAAATCTTATGAGGAGTCAGCAAACGTCGGGAACATCTGCCTCCCACAAAATACAATATAAAGACATTTTGCTTTGCCAAGCAACTCCCTCCTTTCTTTATAGCTGTTTCATGGTTCAAAGTGCTTGCTGCTGGGTTATCACTATTTCAGGAAATATACAATGTTTCATTTGTATTTCAATAAATACTGTCCACTTTAGAGTAATATTTTGTTTACTTGTCCGACATTGAGCCTCTGTTCCACTGTGCTGTCACTTTTATCTTGTTGTTGAAGGACTGTATCTCACAGTACAGAGCAATGCATTGCTGCCTCACTTTTTAACTACAGGAATGAAGTATTTTTTTATGCTTACATAAATACACATACTGATCCAATTGCCCAAATATAATCAAGGAATTTATGGTTAAAGTAATTATATTTTTAATGCAGAGGAAAAACAGAAATTGGGTCCTGAGTCTGGTTCTGACACAGCCATGAGCCGCAAGGACTTTATATGCTCTGTCAGGGCTTGTCTGGGTTTTCTACAGGGACTCCAGTTTCCTCCAACACTCTACAATACATACAAGCATGCTAAATGGTTTCTGATGAAATTGACCCTAGTGATCCTTAAATTGTAGGGTCCAATGGAGAATTAGGGAATATAATTGGAACATGAGGGAATTAAAACAGGACAATAAAAAAGTAACTTAAAGAGAGATATATAGAGCAAGTACCCTGGTGCACAAAATGAAATATATCTATTATATGGAAGACTAAGTGGTTCAGTGTAGTACTGTATTTTGGGTATTCCACAATAAACCCCATGCACACAGTGGGTTAAAAATATTCCACATATTTAATAAATCCAGCTGTCTGCAACCCTTAGTAAATCATTGAGTTCTTCATAAAAACAGTTTTCCTACATCCTGACCCCTTAAATTCTTACCAGGTACAATCTGTTTCAGATGAGCTTTGTAGGTATGGCTACCTGTGATGTAGAAAGCTACTGATGCACACAAAAAAAATCAAAACAATCATTTTACAAATAGGGAATTTAGTCTAAGGTTCAGACAAAATCTTGATTTGAAGATGGCCCCACATTTCACAGAATTGAGACAATATTGCAGTTATGTTACACTGAATATCTCCTCCATGTTTACCTCATCCTCTCTATTCCATAAGGCAGTTCTCTATAGCAGGGAGCATCACAGTGAAACTTAGGCTTGCTGCATACACCCTGCCTCCTGACCACCCTGCCAGACCAAATCTGTATGAAATGACCTGTGTGGGTGGCTTTGTGAAGAACACATGGTAACTGCAGGAAACAGGAGCCAAAGTGTTGTGTTTAACTGGGCAAACTCAAGGAGACTTCACCTTAAAAACTTAAATTCATTTTGGTGGTCAGCCTACCTTTCTTAGAAACTATTCAGAGGGTGCCAACTAAGATGATTCATGGTCTCAATAACAGAGAATATCAGGAAAGGTTCTAATACCTTAATATGTACAAAGTGAAAAGCAAGAGAGTAGATGTGCTGGAAACACTGGGATGGATTTACATAGCGGGCACCCCTAGGCCCCCTGTCATTTGTCGCCCCCTGTCACCTCACTTTTATTCGTTCAAATTTTCATCAACGGGAACAGAGAAAAGGGGATTGGTGCATGGGGAAATCTAAAACACTGTAGTATCTCCTGCGCGTGTGGTTGGGTAGCATGCAGCCCTCTAAAATGCTGCCAAACTAGGCCTGGGGCTTGGTGGCCTCTCCACAAATCCGGGCCTGTGGAAACATTCAAATACTGTACATCAAAGAAAAGGAGAACTATATGCCAGTAGAACATAGCTAGAAGGTTCACAAGACGAAAATGGAAGGAAGAAAACATAATAACATGTGGAAATACTTCTTTACAGAAAGGGTGATGTGCTGCAAATGTGGTGCAAACTAACATGCTAAGGGAATACATACAAAGTGATTAAAATGACTTAGAACACATGCAGTTAATAGCAAAACATAGGGGCACCCAGTTCAACGTGTAGCTGCTCCCTGTTGCAGTGAGTATGAATTAACATAGTAAATTAGGTTGAAAAAAGACACAGGTCCATCAAGTTAAACCTTTTAAGTCTATTTATAACCTGCCTATCTGCTAGTTGATCCAGAAGAAGGCAAAAAAAATGGGTAAAATATGCCTTGCTGAGTCCAAGATGGCAATTGGAACAGTCCTTGGATCAATTTTTACTATTAGTTATGTATCATAACCCTGTATTCCCTCCTTTGCTAAAAAGCCGTCCAACCCCTTCTTAAAGCTATCTAATGTATCAGCCAGTATAACTGATTCAGGGAGAGAACTCTACATCTTTCACAGCCTTCACAGTTAAAAGTCCCTTCCAAATAGTTAGATGGAACCTCCATTCTTCTAATCAGAATGGGTGCTTTCATGTCAGCTGGAAAGACCTACTGGTAAATAAAGCATTAGAGAGATTCTTGTATGATACCCTTATATATTTATACATAGTTATCATATCACCCCTAAAGCACCTCAACCTTAACTTGGCCAGTTTTTCCTCATAGCTCTGATTTTCCAAAACTTTTACCAGCTTAGTTGCTTTTCTCTGTACCCTCTCTAATTCAATAATGTCCCATTTGAGTGCTGGAGACCAAAACTGTACTGAATATTCTAGATGGGGCCTTACCAGTGCTCTATACAGTGGAAGAATGATCCCCTCCTCCCACTAATCTCTGCCTCTTTTAATACAGCTCAAGACCTTATTTGCCCTTGATCCTGCTGACTGGCATTGCTTGCTACAGCCAAGTTTGTTATATATAAAGACTCCAAGGACCTTTTCCATTATGAATTTGCCTAGTGCAGTCCCATTAATGGTAAAAGTGGCTTGCATATTTTTACATCCCAGGTGCATTACTTTACATTTAGCAAGATTTAATTTCATCTGCCACTTAGCCGCCAGTTTGTCAAGATGCTGCTGCAAGGATTGTGCAAAATTGTGTGACATGACCTAGCCTTCATAAATCCATGCTGATTGCTGCTGATAATGCCATTCACTAGGACAATATTTTGAATGTGACCAATTAACATACCTTCAAATAATTTGTCCACCATGGACATCAAATTTACTGGACTATAAATGCCAGGCTGAGAATATAATCCCATTTTAAATACAGGAATGACATCAGTTTTCCAACAATCCATAGGTACCATAGAAATACGTCTTTACTTCTATATTAGTCGCATAGGGTGGTTATTGGTGCTTCTACATGTACTTCTTAGGAAATAAATTGATAACAGTAAAAATGTAACATCATTTTACAACTTGACAACTATTGCTGTTCTGTGTTTTTAGCAGAAAACATAATGCCCCGATCAATACTCTGAAGGGCAGCCCTTAAGGCACTAAAATTAGCTGTTCTGATATTCATGGTTTTTGTTGCCCCAGTGTATATTTGGTCTTTGCACCAGACATAAAATGAGATCACATTATGGTGACTATTACCCAGGGGTTCAATTACTTGCACATTTAATATACGTTCTGGGTCATTAGAGATCACTAGATCCAGAATAGCACTTTTTCTGGTTGGCTCCTCAACAACCTGTACCATAAAATTGTCATGCAACAAGTTTGTAATAATAATAATTAAAATTACCCATTATCTCACATACATTAGGGGGTCTAAAGTAACTCCTACAATTAATTTTGTATAGCTCCACCCATAATATTTCAACCCCCTCATTTTTTAACATAGCCTCCTCCTTTATATTAGCTTTTAAATCCTGCCTACCAAACAGACATACCCCTCCTCCTTTTCTATTGCCTCTGTCCCTCTGAAACAAAGTATAGCCACTGATATTTACCGCCCAGTCATGTGACTCATTCAGCCATGTTTCAGCAACACCAATCACATCATGTTTTCCCTACAGCACAAGCACCTCCAGCTCTCCCATTTTACCATTATATTTGAAAACATACATTTAATATTGGTACAAGCATGAGAGTTTTGTAAATACAACATGTGGTCCTCCCTATCCTTAACCGTACCCCCAACCAAATCTCCTCCCCCATTTTCCATTACTATGCCACCTTACTCATCTAACCTGATTTCCATGGAATTCTCTACTGCACCCTCCCCCCAAGCCTAATTTGAAATCTCCTCCATCACTCTAGCCATCTTCTCCCCCAAAGCAGCTGCAAAGAACCTGTAGCTGAAAGAAATCAGCCAATATGAATAATCACATTTTTAAGGGCCAATGAATGTATTTAGCTGGCACCATTGTCCATGTACCACTGCTCGCAAACTCTTTGTAGTGTATTGAACAACGCAATCTTTAAATCATGAAACTGTTTGCACATGTACAACCAATCAGAGCTAGCCATATCAAGCATATTTGGGTAATACAAGATGGAAAAATGGATTGTGGGTAGTGTGTTAATACAAATTTGATGCCTTTGACCAAATTGCTATATAACACTGATATGAGCACAGTTTGTCATGTAGTGCTGCTATATATTTAAGATTAACAAACAAATGCACAAAAAAAATTCAATAACTATTCATCAAGTAGTCCATTGTTTAGCTATACACACCATGCAGCATAACACAATGGGGTCTTAGTCGAAGACAATTATGAAATCAAAAGTATTTTATACTTACAAATACAAATAAGGAGGGAGGCAATATACAGTATGCTTTGATTTTCTGGAGGCTTTGATTAATGCACATGGAGGCATTTCATTGTCTGTTTATTATTTGTGACCTAGGCAAAGTCAGATACTTAAAAATACACACTGAAGCACAGCTTGCCTTGTTCCCAAACTGGATGATTGTTTGTACAAGCAAAGTATGCAGCAATGAGAGGAACCCTCCTCTACAAAATTACCTGTCACATTAATTAGGAAATTAATTAGGGGAAATGTTTGTGTTCTTCTACAATGTGTATTGTATATAACAATCTGTTAGGTTAGATGGCAGGGAGGAAGGAAAGAGTAGAGTATGTAGGTGGAAATTAACAAGGCACATCCAACAGGAAAAAAACACACAAGCAGAGCCGGACAGATTTATATTTTTTAATTGTTTTAAACTAGCTACAAAATATCAATTACTTCACAAACTGACAGGAGACATAAGGAATTTAATAGTACATGCTGCAATGATATTGATATCACAGTTGGATCTAGATTTCAATCATTTAGTATATGGTCTTAATTAATATTCTACTTAAACATCTCAGCGATTTGGTGTGCATAGCTCTAGGTAAGCAACAGAGAACAGTACAGAAAATAAACCATGTGGGGATTAAAGAGGCTAACAACTCAGTCTTATAAAAATTACATGTCATTGTACCATTTAGATTGTAGTCATCTCCTCCAAAAGAGGATCCTCAAAAACAGTATCCAAACCCTATATTACAACCTTAAAACTTATGTTTTTTTATTTTTTTTATTTTTTTATATATTACCAGCAAAAAAAAAAAGCATTATATATATTTTTGCTAGGGGTGTATGCCAAGTCTGCCGTTTGAAACAAACAAATATGTTCAAATATATTAATATATTGACAGAAAAGTTGCACTACAGCAAGCTTGCTGGTTTAACATAGTCCCAACAGTGTCCAAATACTCAGCATGCTTTTTAGTTGATGTGCTACTGCCGGTGTAAGGTCTTCTTATTTAGGCATCTAAATGTCTATTTGATTTCATGCATCAATGCATAACTCACATCACTTGTAGTGCAATGCTCAATATAGTTATTTAGGTCCACGTTCTAATCATTAAATTATATAACGGATATTAGCGAGGAAGGACCGAGGACAGCAAGTTTGACAGCTTAATTATCATGACATAGAGAAGGAAAAGAAAGAATGGCAGTAGCTCTCTGGAATGTCACAATTTTACAAGAACAATACTGTGAAGTTCAAGATAAACAGCACATTTAACATTCCTACATTGTTGTCATTCTGCAAAAATCTTTAATAAAAAATGTAAAAATGAAATGAACAAAAAAAAACTAAGAACAACTCATGGCATAGTGAGCTATTTCACTATATACAACCTTTGGAAAGGAAGATATCTCGAAAATAAATAATTACAAGTATATAATTTTCTTTTTGGAGAGCTGACATACTACACAGGACAACATTTACAAGGGAGCTGATATGTGCATGTGTGTGAACCTAGTAGGTAAATACTATGGTGAAAGCATGAAAGTACTATCTTTTTGGACAGTATCAGACAGAAGCTCCACCACTGGATCTAACCACTGCCCAGCATCTTTGTGGCGTGCTTGTTGGCCTCATCAATCCTGGCTTTGTTGGAATCAGCCTGAGGAGTGACAAAGAACAATTTAAATTTAAACAAAGTCTGTAATCTAGAATTCTATTAATGTTGCAACAGATAATGAACAAAAAGAATATCTTAGCTTGTGCAGATAAGTACCTGTACATTAGTAGAAGGTGCATATTGTTAAATCAAGTCATTGTAATGTAAAAAAACAAAACAAAAAGTGTTTGAGAACCCTCCTATGAAAGAAAACAAATGCCTTACATGAATGGTAGTGATTCTGGAGAAACCACAGCTTACTCTCTCTATCCTGACTAGTTCTCCTTACATACTGAGAATTCCATCTTGCTCATATTAATTGTGTGCTACTAATGATCTCCAAACTGGATCTGGATTCAACTGTGCATGCTCCACTTCTGCAATCTCTTGTTAAAGAAGATTTATCTGTGCCGGCTAACCATACTGCACTACTCTGCTTCTTCTCAACAGGTAAGGAGAACAGGGCAGTATTAGGGGCAAGTTGGTGTGGTTCAGGAAGAGGAAATAAAAACTATTTAGGGACACTGCATTTCATACACAGCTTTTGTTATCCTTTATTCAACTACCAAGCAATCAAAACTGCAGAAAGTGGAAGTGGGATTCTCTTCCTTATCTGCCACTGCACTCTCCAACATGTTACATAAGCAGGATTTAAACATGTCAAATCATCTGTCAATCTTTAATAAGAGTCCCTGATGTGGCACACATGACCAGATGATTGGGCAGTAAAGTTTGCAAAACTGCCTGACCAAATCTAGACAGTGTAAAGAAAGATATTCTAACATTAACCCTATGTGTCTGCTATGTATATCCCACTTGTTCCCAGATATTAAGATTTTTGGTGGAAAAGACCACAATTCCCTTCCCAAATTGTCTACCATTCATGTTTAAGTTGATATCCTACAGGCAAGTCTGAACTTAACACACAGAAAATATTTAATTTTGTAAAAAAACATATCTTAAAAGCATCAAAACATAATAATCTACAGTACCTTCTCCATGATCCTGTCAATCTGGCGGTTTTGTGTGTCAATCTCATTGCCCATATCGAGGGCCATGTGACGAAGATTTCCAATAATGCCACCGACTTGCTCAAGGTTCTCATCCATTTCTGTTTCTCTAGCATCATTTGTTACTCTGGGAAATGGGAGGGGTGAGAATTGCATTTAACAAGTGTTTTTAAACTGCAAGCTAATGAAATGGGTTACTAGACTTGACAAGATATTTTATAGAAATTCTATACAAAGAACACATATTTAGAAGAAATCAATGTTGTGGTAAAACAGACCACATTTAAAATTCTAAATTAGACAATAAAATATGCACTTAGAGCAGTTGTACACCAAATGTATGCCTAAATAAAGCAGGAGAGTAATGGTTTGGTCAGTTTCTTCCAGAGCAAAAAAAAAAAAAACAGCCAGTATGTGGGGTAAAAGGAAACCTATGGAGTTCGTAAGAGAACATAAAAACTTTCAGATGTGCCCTAATTATAATTGAGTCTGAAACTGCATAGCAGCAATGCCTATCCCTGTGCCATTCGATTGGTGATGGATCGGTGATGGATAGGCAAGGCTGGAAATTCCAGTATTATATCATACGCTGAGAACTTGTTTCATCAGTTAATTATTTCCAATTGCTCTTGGAACCTCTACTTACCATGGGCAGTGTTATAAAATTAATATTCGAAATAAAATTTGCATTTTCATTTACCTTTTTATGGTAAATGGTTAATGGCATGGTTGACCAGTTTGTCCAGTTCTCTGCAAGGATAACATGTTATATGTTTTCAGTAAGTAAGCCAATAGGATTTTCCATGAAAGTAAGATATCCAATTTGGTATAATGCAACATGTATGAAGCTGTTCTGAATGTTCCCTCTAATGTGAGCGCACTCACACATGTTTTGAGGGCAGCGGACACAACAAATTGTGATGCGCACTAAGAATGTTGTGTAAAAATACCAAATTTTGTATCAATTCTCACCTGAGCACACAAAATAGTTTTTTGCACACATAGTGGCAAATTCACTAAGATTCGTAGTTGCGCCAGGCGTAACTTCGCCGCACTTCGCCACACTTCGCCAGGCGTAGTTTCGCCAGCGCTCTGCAAATTCACTAAAATCCGCTCAGTTGTGCTCAGGGGTAGCGTAAGTTGCGCTAGCGTTGATTCGCTAAGCGAAGTTACGCTAGCGATGGTTAATTTGCATACGGCGCCAAATTCAAATTTCAATGGAGGAATATGTACAATCACTACAAATGCCTGGGAAACCTTCAAAACATCAAATAAAAATTTTATTTTTGCCCAACACATGTGCCCACTGTATAGTTAAGTTGCCATGAGTTAGGAAATGTAGGGGGGAAGGAGGAGAGCCCCAAAAAATTTTTTGATCTTTTTCAGCCTATCACCCATAATATAGAAAAGACGCCAGCGTTTTTTGGGACTTAGAAAAATTTTTAACTTTTTTTGAAGCAATCCCTATCTACTCTATTGCGCTTCGCCTGGTCTGAGGTGGCGAAGTAAGTCTAGCGTAAAAGGTAGCGTTCAGTACAATGCGCGCATTAGTGAATTTGCGTAGTTACGTCCGTTGCCAAAATTCACCAGGCGTAAGGGTGCGAAGTAACACTAGCGAATTTACGCCAGCGTTCGTTAGTGAATTTACGAAGTAACGAAAATGACCAACGCTAGCGAATTGACGCTAGCGTTAGGCACTTCGGCGCTTAGTGAATTTGCCCCGTAGCCGGGAAAGAATTAGAGGGCTCTGCATATGAACAACCATTAAATTAAAATTATACAAATGAAAGCCCATGGGCCTTCAAAGATAGTCTTATGGCACTTAGCCTGCTTGTGCTCAACATGCTTTTAGATTAATCCAGTCAAAGAACATTTTACTTTCCAGATAAACCACCAAAAAGTTGGACAACACAGTATTACATTACTTTTAGTATGTTAGAGAATGGCCAATTTTAAGCAACCTTTCAATTGTTCTTCATTATTTATATTTTTATAGTTTTTGAATTATTTGTTTCCTTCTTCTGAGGCTTTCCAGCTTTCAAATAGGGGTCACTGACATTATATAAAAACAAATGCTCTACCTTGCATACTTCAGTTTCTCAACTGTATAATTTTTTCTTTTTCCTTTATATTTTTTCTGTTTTCTTATATTTCCTATTTTGTCTTACTTATTATTTGTGTAAAAATCATAAAACAACTTAAATAAAGAGTTATAAAAAACAAATGCTCTGTAAGGCTACACATATATTGTTATTGCTACTTTTTATTACTTATCTCTCTATTCAAGTCCTTTCCTATTCATATCCCAGACTTGTTTTCAAATCAATACATGGTTGTTAGGGTTAATTTGGACACTGCAAACTGAAGAGCTTCTCAGTAAAAAGCTAAATAACTCAAAAACCAATGATGATAAGAAATGGAAACCAACTGCAAATTGTCTCAAAGGTGAACAACCCCTTTCATTCTATTAAATATTTATTCCTCTGGAGATTTTTGTTGCTTATATTATGTTATACAAGAACTTGTATAACAGGGGGAACACATCCAGCTGTGTGTAGTGTGTGTAAAGCACTGGGCATCTTCAAAACGAATCACCATAATCCAGTGTGCATGTTTTTGCATTTGGAAGTTGTCAATATGGATATAATTTAAAGCAGCATTGAGGGTTCTTCACAGTGAGGGTGGTGTGAAATGCCCAGTAAAGTTATGTTGTGAGGGCAGATTTTATTAATGCCTTGGAGGGGCTTGGGTGGGTTCTTGAACAAGCATAATCCAAAAAAAATCATTTTTTCAGATGTAAGAGTTTCTATGAAGGAGGATATGGCAGAAGCGATTCTGTTTATAAGAACAATACTTGCGTTCATTTTGGATTGTATGTAACAGCTATTCTACAGGTTAAATTCCTATATAAGGTATTGTAGGTTTTCCAATTGTTTTTTGGTTTATGTAGTTTACATTTGATTTCGTTTTACAATTACCAAAGGATGTGGTTTATATTTTTGAGCTTTGGCAGTGATAAAATGGCTTGTATGTTGTGTACATAACTTATTTCTATCAACATGGAAATAACATTAGTATATTAATAGAACAGTAACACCAAAACAATGTAAGCTTTTTTAAGTAATTAACATATAATATACTGTTAGCATGCACTGGTAAAGGTACAGGTTACATACACATAACAGAAAAGCCATGTAAATATAATGGTGTTTTATCTGCTATGTAGCTGGTTCCTTTTCTCCTTTTTTCCAGCTTGAATGGCTGCCCCATGACTACACAGCAGCTTGTATATACAGACGTCTTTCTTTACAGTATTCTTTCGGAAGCAAACATGATGGTTTTACCAGTACAGAGCAACAGTACATTATATTTTAATTACTTTGATTAATTATTTTCGGTTTTTGGTGTTACTGTTCATTTAAAAACTGAGGAGTCAGAGGCACCACAAACCGAGGCATCAAAGTGTAAGGATTTATGTACCGACTCCACAGCCCTGATAGGTATCAGTATATACTATTTATATATGTGAGTGTATGGATAGGTCTCTATAGGTATGTGTGTGAAATGTCTCTTTTTAAAAATCATTGGCTCAATAATTTTTTTAATATAAATTACAAAAAATAATTGACTTACCTACGGACAAAGCCTCCACTTATGGCCATCTGCTCACGCTCATCCACAACACGAGCAGGCTGGCTTGCTACAACCCCATCTTGGTTATTGCCCCAAGCCTTATTATAAGCACCACTGGATTTAAGCCTATGAAAGATATACTGTAAGTAACATAAAACTGCAAGACTGCAAACAGCACAAACCACCTATTTTATGATAACCACTGCACAAGCTATATCAGACAAATGAGCTTTAGACAAGGGCATCATCATATACCGATATATATCATGAACCCAAACTAATTTGTTGTGCTGCCATGTATAAGCTGCTGAACCTATTTAGTCAGTAATTCATTAGTGGGGAGAACACAATTTTTAAACTTCAAATGAAAAACATTGAGTCTTTTGATCACATAGAAACACAAAAGACATATTGGCAGACATACATAGAACATAACTGCCAAGGACAGTGTGTACATCACATCAACATGAACCTACTCTCATACTGGTCAAATAATTCAACTATGTTATTGATAAACATGATGCAATGGTTCATTTTCCATACTGTAGGAATTTAAAATTTCTTGGCAGATTTGAGCAAAATAAAAACAGCAAAGACAATTTTGCTCTTTTTATCTAGTGATAATATATCGGTACTTGGAAACAGTAACTATACATCGAGTGTTGATGTACAAACTTTTGTCAACAAAGACAAAAAATAAAATAGCCAAAAGTGAGATGGATGCGATAGAAAACCAAGCAAGCAAATAGCGTCAATGCATATTATTTTAAAATATGCCTTGTTCATGCACCGGCTGTTGGCATGAAAAGGAGGTGAAGCGTTATCACCAAGCACAACTGATTCCAGTGGTTGACTTGCAATGCAACACCTGTAGCAGCTGTCACAAAGAAATGAAACCAGTCAAAAATGAATCTTTTTGCAGCAAGATTTCAAAAGTTAACATAACTCCTCAGGGATTTTACTAAGCAGTTTTAAAAAAACATTTTTGACTGGGTTGCCATGGCAAGGAACATTAAAATCTAGGCATGCCTGTGTAGGAAATGCTTTTCCTATATTCCTAGGGCCAAACATTGACCTTTATCAAACTGTAAGCAAACTATTTCTTGCATGGTAAAAACTTGTTAAATCAAAAATATAACCCTGTCTAAAACTGTAATTAATAAGGAAGTATTTTCTTCTAAATGAATCTAATCAGAATATTATAACCTGTCAACTACCATTTCTTGCAAGTCCAAAATATTTCATAAAATGTATTCATTCATCACCAGAACTACTACTCTGCGTGTTTACAGATGAATACAACTGTAGAGTGATTTGTGGTCCTTTTAGCTTATGGGTTTTAAAATTTGGATGGAAAGGAGTACAAGTCATTTGACGGTAAAAGAGAACTTGATCTGGTACAGGGCCAGAAGAAAGTACAAAATTCACAGTGTGCTACCCACTGTGCTGCACATGTATCTCTTCTTCAATGTAAAAATTCCAAATGCATGCCAAAAGATTATCTCTAGTTCTTATAGCAATGGCTAAATAAAGGTAAAGGGGTGTACTCTTTTTGCCGGTCAAAATGTTACAGGGTAACACTTTTGAAATGAAACATAACAAAAGTTGCACACGGGTGATACATTTATTGGCTTAGATCATAATCATAGCAAGCCTTCATAACATTCCAGTTCTTTAATTAAGATGATTACAGAACATTAACTATGGAAAAGGAATTGAAATGTTATCCATTTTTCAGTGATTATAATTTTAGGTAACTAAGGAAGGTTATTTTTATGCAATTTGTCTTATGTTTCTAACAAAATAGACTAATTTGTAATACATCTCCTGGAGTGCCAATTCAAATTAGCAAACAATTAAAATTCTAATCTGACAGGAATGTAAAAATTATAAAAAGAAAAACTATTAAAAAAAAAAACTAATTCATACATTTACCGGGGGTGCTATTTTAACATACTTGAAATCAAATTGTGCATTACAATATAGTCTAATCATTGTCCAATAATGGCAAATATTTATTTTTAAGATATTTAGGCTAATATGCTACTTATTAAAAACAAACCAAGCATTACATGACTTTAGGAAAAGCTCCAAAAAAAGCTTTGTTGAGAGTTGCTGTCATGCAAAAACTATAGAATGGCCACATTTCAACATTTCCATTGGTGGACTAATGCAAAAATATATTTACACATTAAATAAAGAAAATATTAACAAATTAAATGTAAAGTAAACAGATCAGTTGTAAGACATGTATTGATTATCCATTATCCATAATTTGTTTTGTACACGTTACAAGAAATGTTGAAATGTGTGTAGCTAATTAGTAGGGAGCTATGCAACTCTCACTGCAGTATGCCTGATTTTAATATGTCTAGTCCTTGTTGAGTTGCAAATTCTATGAAATGAATGCAAAACTATTGATCTCTCTGCATGCCACATGCTCATCCTGCCCATGTGCTTAGCAGGGATGATCTTTGCAAGGCAAAAATATCACCCTTGGGTGCTCAAAGACTTAGGCAGGCAGCACCTACTTGTTACATGGACAGACACATAGGCCACAGAATTTTCCTAGGTCCGTCAAATTCTTTTCTGCTTCTTTCATGTCCTTATTGATTTGTTCCATTCCCTCCTCGATGCGTTCCAGTTGTTCTGATTAAACACAAGCATTATATCCCCACAGAATGAAGCAGATGGAAAAGGACAAAGAAGAAAGACAAGAACTTCAGACATTCACTGTGACAAAAACTGGACACCACAGAGCAGAGTGGGTACCCAGTACCTACTTGTTACAAGGACATATGAAAAGGCCACAGCATTTCCCTAAATCTTTTAAATTTTTTTCAGCCTCCTTCATGTCTTGGTTGATATGGTTCATGCCTTCTTCAACACGATCAAGTTGTTCTGGTCAGGACAAAGGGATGACAGTGTGGAATGAATTTTAATTTGTCTTCAACAGAACATGACAAAGGACTATGTTAATGGATTGTAATGGTATCTCAATGCATTACAGGGAATGATGCATTGGTGTTCAGAAGAAGTAGATCTGGGATGCCTTTCATTGGGACATATTTAAAAAAGAACAAAATTTAGAAGGGAGGCAAAAATATAATCTTTGATGATTTTCGGGGAGTTCCTTTAACATGGAGTGATGATGATGGATAGTCTGCTTTTTGGCTAAAGGCTAAAAACAATTATAATGACAAACACATTTAACAACATCCACATTAAGAACTGATTAGTGCCCATGGATTAATATTTAAAAAATATCTAATTTCCTATAAGAGAAATCAAGTTGTTAATTTTTTTCATTAATAAGCTGGAACATTTATCATAACTTGATCCTTCATGTTGGTTTCATATATCCATCATAATATCATTTTCAACATAAAGATCCTATAAACACTTTACAAATATCTAAAATATTCATATAGCATTTGACAAGCATTCAAAATAACTTATTAAAAGAAAGGCAGTGGTATTTTTAGTACCTAAATCTTATCTAAAATTACTACATGAAGTACAGAAGACAAAGTAATGATAAAATTGTAGAGCATCACTATAAATGATAAGCTCCCTAAAGATGTTTATTCATTTACTACTGATGATGTACTGTTTAGCTTGCAGTGCTATTCTTGTTCCTATATCAATGTATTATATTTTCATTCTCAATGTGGAGAGACATAGCTTACACTTGTCATACCCTAAATGAGTTCTCCTGACCTTCTGCAATACCTTTATTATGTAGTTCCTACATAATGATGATCAGTGGGTTATGGTGCAGACATGGATCTCCACAGTATCACTTGGATACTACTTGTTGATTTATACTATTAATGGGTCTTGATTCTCTGTTAATTATATAGTAATTAAATACAAATCAAATCAATTATTTCTCTGATGCCTTAATTATAATATAAATGAATGTACCTTGTGTTTTAAATTAAATATAAAGCAAATGAAAATGGGCAGTCACAGCATCATTCAAGAATATCTTTCTCTAAGTGAAAATGGTTATTTAGTTGGTAGCTTGAAGGAAAAAAATAATGTGGAGATTATGAGCCAAAATACAATGTAAGACTGGGATGATATTAATGCTATTTTACCTTCCCATAGTTTGGAAATATATTTTGTTTGTTTTGTTCTTTAACTTTTTCCTTTATTGAGAAATATACATTTTATAGAAAAATTTAAAATTGTCAAGAATAATACAATAATGACAATCATGATTGAATACAAAGGGGCAGATTTATCAAAGGTCGAGGTGAATTTTCAAATGAAAAAAATTAGAATTTTGAGCTATTTTTTGTGTACATCGACTACGGAATAGTCCATATTCGATTTAAATTTGAAAAAAATTCAAAAATTCTAATATCTAAATTTATCATGTACTGTCTCTTTAAAAATTCAACTTCGACCATTCGCCATCTGAAACCTGCCACATTGCTGTTTTAGCCTATGGAGGACCTCCTAGAACCTATTTGGAGTCAATTGGTGGACTCTGAAAAATCAAAGGTTTTCTTGGGAAAAACTTTGAATTGAATTTGATTGAATGCGCTATTTCTTCGATTCGTACGATTAAATTTAGCCGAATATGGACCTATTTGTTCGGAAATGGACCTATTCGACCAAAAAAAACATTGACAATTTCAGTTGGTCTTTTTGAATTCGAAGTTCAACCCTTGATAAATATGCCCCAAAGTGTTACATCAATAAAAGGTAACAATAGTTAATTAGTGACAAAAATTAAGTACAAGAACAAGAAACATTGCAAAAAAGTTTGTCACTATGTATATAAAAACATGAAATTAACTTGTTTAATGAATAAGTCAAAGTTTCTAGTGCTGAGTAAGTAACAAATAGTTAAAGGATTAATTAATGTGGCTACATAATAAAGAAATTAATTATCCATGGAACAGTAAGGTGGTTATTTACTAAACTCCAGTTTTTTTTTATAAAACTGGACTTTTAAAAAAATCAGAAATTTTTCGATGTTTATTAAACCTCTAGGATGGAAAAGTCTGAATCAGAAAATCCGGCATTTCAGACCTGTCGAAGTTGTATATAAGTCAATAGGAGAAGTCCCAATGATTTTTTGATGTGCGCTGGGTTTCGTGCAATACCCCAAAGTTTTCCAGCAAAAATCTGAGTTTTCAGGTGAAAATATCCGAAAAAAAATCTTGAAAATTGAATGAAAAATCTCAAAAAATCTTAAAAATCAGATTTTTTCCCACAAAGCAAATTTTCAGGAAAATATAATAATAAATAAGCATAAAAAACCCGAGCGGATTTGATCGGAGTTTGTAGCAGAAAATATTGAGATAAATTTGGACTTTGATAAATACAATTGATACAGTTGATACAATTCTCAGCAGCATCTCTGAAGTATTAGCAACTATTGTATCAATTCCAACAGCTGCCCCTTAGTGATTTGCGGACCAGGCCCGATACCCCCGGGACCCTCGCACCGTCAAATGCCAGCTTCCGACTTCCGGGTTCATCTTTTATAGACGATGTGCCTTCTCGCCCCTTTTGTGACGTCATTAGTGGGTCAATGCGGGTCTATAAAAGGAACCCGGAAAGCGGATGTGGGCAGGCATGGGCTAAGGGAGGACGGGTTAGGGTCGGAGAATTCCCAACCCGCACATCACGACTACCTGTAATGAAACCCAGAGATTCTGCTCAGCAGGGACAAAGATAAATGTATCAACTAAATGTATCAATTTAGAACAGTTTACAGGGTCGGTGACCCCACACCAAGAGCTTTAGAATGTAAAAAAGGACACTTTACACTTCAATATTAGAAAAACTGTGACACAGAAAATAGAAAGTAATTGGAAAAAGTCTGTTGATCTATCGGAAAACAACTAGTTGTCTGAAGGTGAACAATCCCATTAAGGATATAAATAGCTCAACTACTGTAGCTAGACACTTTGTCTATTGTACAAATAGATCTCTTAATTTCATTTCTGTGATTGGCATGGAGAAGGTATCTCCACATATCAGAGGTGGGAGTATTTTAGATAAGAAGCAAACTAGATTTTTTTCTGGGAACTAGACAACCACTAGGAATGAACATGGTAAATGGTCTTTTCTTAATAATCAATTCTTTGGACTGGCTGTCTGAAGCATGTTTCTTTTTTCATTTAAATATGACTGTATGTTCAAATGGTTGTTAGCCTATGACTAAGTGCCCACAAGTCATGAAATGCTCAAGGCTTTTTTTTTTTTTTTTTTAGATGTTTTTCTGTTAGATAAACTTTTTTAACTGCATCAAGTATTGGAGTGCAGTCCAGTTTGTGCCAGCCTACAACTACATACAAAACCAAACATTGTTCCCCATTTACAGAATGCAAAACTAATCTGATGCAATATGAACGTTTCAGGAAAAGATTGGATGCCCTTTTTGTGAAAAAAAAAGCCATCTTTGGACTGAAATTTGTGGCCTTTTGTCTCTCAGGGTTGAACAATAGGTTGAACTTGATGGACATGTATCCTATTTATTTTAAACTTCTCTGTAAAGTAATTATATAAATATGAACTCAATCTCCCCCAGTAATGAACAAAACAGGGTATTCTGATAAATAATTATAAAGGACTGCAATGAAGCATAAAATCTGCAAATGCTGACAGACTATGGCAAAAGTAGAAGTTAAGGCTTATTTTAAAAGCACAACGCATATGTCTGGGGATATTAGCCTGCAGTTTTAAACATAGAACATCTGGTATAATTTATCTGGATTTCAATGCAATGTTCAGCTCTTATCTAAGATCTGTTAATGTTAAATACAGGGTTGAAGGTGTTAAAACTGAATATTTTGAGGGTACAAATTAACCCTTTTCATGAATAATGACATACTATTTTTGGCATTGTGAATAATGTGAATACTTAAACACAGAAACAGAATGAAGATGTTCTTTATTTAGATCAATTAAAAAGACTCATACTCTAAAATGAATTTAGTATATTTGTTTGAAAAGGTATCAAAGCTATTTATGCTATCATGAAATAATTTTTAAACATGCTAATTGTGCATTTTCAATGATACAAAGGTTTAATTGCACCTCAACTCCCTCTAATGCTCCCTCTTCTTCTCTGTGTCTGAGACTTCATCTGGTTGATTTGGCAGCAACACAGCAAGGTCTGTGTGCTTAAATATGCTCGTCTGTCTGTATGTCTATATCTTTATTCAAATTGTACTTGAAAAATAACCGATTAAATGCAGAATGCTGCTCAATTAAATTTTTATTTTGCTATCCAGTGAAGGTGGATGCTGTAGGACATACATAATATTCTTCCTTATAAAAGCACATGTCTGAGGATTCACCAATAATTTTGCTCTGTTTGTTTGTTGCTTGAGGTGTGCCATAAAATGGAATAAAGAAGGAATATGGTAAGTGATGTCCTGTATACATGTATATACTGAGTTGGAGCTCTGGTACAAGGGTGTACAAGTGAGTGTGCTGTACCATTTTTTGCTTAGCAGACATTAGTGAGGTGTTTATGCAAATGGCCTGTAGATGTCACTGTGCTCATACTTATACTGTGCATACTTCCTGGTAGCTTAAAAGTGAAAGTGAAAGCTTGCTGTTGTGTAATGCCTGCATGACTCTGCTAATAAAGCACTGTTATACTCTACTCATCCCTGGCTATTCAAAACATAACAATTAGTGGAGAAGTTCCCTTGTCTTTGGGCGGCTGATTAGCATCTTGCACAGGTTAGATATTCCATCATCTGCACCACATAACCTCTATATTGTAAATGAAGGAAGGCTCCCTTGATACATAGCCTGTTTGAAAAAACACTTTGGTACCTGTGCCCTTTTCTGTACTTTTTACTTTCAGTGCCATAAGATCATGAACATTCATCTGGTATTGCCTGTGGATATCTCTGTAACATCTACACATAATTGTTAAACCTTTAAAAATGAAGGCGTGTTTATCACTGGGTAATTAAATTGTCAGCTGTAGAATGAATAAAAATAGGAAAGTGACAACTGTGAGCATCCCGCGTAAATGCAACCTCACAGCAGGTAAACAAGTCTGGTTATTGACCAGTGTCACATTAGTGGTTCAAGAACAATTGTATTTCAAGGATTTATGCACCTAAATTGACGCTGTTACATTAAACGTAAGCAAATCAGCATGACCAATTAAAAATAGTAGAAGGGTAAAATTTACATAAGACAGCAAATTATCAGGACAAATTATTATTATAAGGACAAATATTGATATAGGTGCTAAACTGGCCTCAACCTACAGTATTTTCTGTAGGATTTTCTGTAAGTTTTCAATACAAGTATGGTAAAGCTTGTTTAGTATCCTGGCATAAATATCATCTGGTCCTGGACCTTTGTTTACCTTTACATGTTCTAGTATCTTTTGAATTACCTCTTGCATGATGCAAATGCTAGAGATGATTTTTGTATTATTGGTTATCACCAGGTCCAAAAGAGAATCATTTCTAGTAGGTTCTTGAACTACCTGAAAAAAAGTTGCCATTTAGCTATTTAGCTTTTTCTGACTTGGCAATTGGATAATTAGAATCACCCATAATAATAACTTGACCTAGTTGGGAAGGTGCCTCCATTTGTAATAGTAGCTGGACCTCATCTCTTCCCAAATGGATTCCATCCCATCCCCAGTGCCATCCATTTATTTCTTGTGGATGGCTTAATTCAGGCTTTACATTATGGTAAACTCCTCTACCATTTTAATCCTTCTGTCACTCCTAAAATTTGTGTTTAAATTCACAACCTAGTCACATGTTTCATCCCACCAAATCTCAGTGATACCAATTATATCATAATTTTCAGAACATGCAATAAACTCTAGCCCTCCCATTTTCCATAAAAAAACTCTGTGCATTTGTCAGCATACAGCAGAGGGTGCTACTTTTCTGTCTGATATTCACATTAAGTAAAGTTACATCAACCTGTTCTCCTTCTAACAGAGGAATCTCCTTAGCAGATAAACTGTATGCAGCCCTCACTCCCCCTCTATGACCCCTTACTAATTACACTCTCCAGTCTATCCTACCTTCCCCATTATACTTTAGCTCACCCCTCACTCCTAGTTTAAACACTCCTCCAGTGGAGGAAGGCTACCTATTGGAAGGAGAAAAATCTCTTTTTTTTGAGAAATATGAGGTGCAAATAACCCCAGGATAACCCCACAGTCAGTTACCCAAAACTATATTCAAGAGTAGAGAGGGGATGCACACTCAATAAAGAATTGAGCAAAGAATCATCCCCTGTAGCAAGACATTTCACTCAAGAACATCATCGGGTGAGCCAGTTACGGTTTATGGGTATAGAACAGGTGAGAACACCGACTAGGGGTGGTGATAGAGAACTGCTGTTGAAACAACAGGAGCTGAGGCGAGTCTATAGATTTAACACCCTTTCTCCTAATGGCCTGAATGAGGCAGAGAGTTGCCCCTTTTCTTTTGATTAATCTACAATGCTTTGACTTCAATTTGTGTTGTTAATGGGTTTTAATTTATTCTGATGTTTTTAAACAATAAACTCGAGATAATGTATTTTAACACTATATGTTGTTCTTACAGATTACTTACTGTAGGATCTTGATGGTGACCTCACAAAACAATTAATGTGGATTTTAACTGTGCACGGCACTGGCACCTTAAATGAATTTCCTTTTTGATAGTAGTTGGTATCAATATGGGAGAGATGATTAATGGATATTGGCATTTTTGACACAGTCTCACTATAATGCACAGACACTTTTTAGAAGAGGGACATGGGCATATGTTGTTACCATGTTACTCTGCCACTATATATACAGTAAGGCTGATGTCTGACTAACCTATTAGTGAATTTATGATGATTATTGTATAACTAACTAGATGAATCTTGTTACTGATGTATGATGCACTGAATTTCAACACAGTCACTTTAAATACATATAACTGAATTTTTGCACAGTTGCACTTTTTGTGGTAACATATGTCACCCTTTTCCCAAAGAATGGGGATTTTTAGTAAGATACACTGTGACTTTAAAGATGATAATATGTTAGTATGTTTTTATATTAGCCTCAAGATCCTGTTTTAGGACAATTGTTTTTAGTTGTAGCACCATCAAGACTAATATGCTCTGGATAATTTTATTGCAATCCTGTGATGAAATAAGGACACAGGACTCCAGAACTTAAAAGCCTATGTGATTGATCCTTTTGTACTGTATGAATATGTTTGTATACACTTCTTTGTATAAATGCCCATAATTGTTTATAAATGTTTTTCATCGTTGGCAAAGCCAGGTGATTTAATTTCCATATTGTGTTAAAAAGTGCTGCTCCCGGTAACTAAGATATGATATATTCCAGCACCTTTTATTTAGGCAGAGATTTAATGACTAAATATTTCCATTTCTATTAGCACAAAGTTTTGATGACTAAGAACTCTTCTTTTTTCTATATAATTCGCCGCTTGTGGTTGCTATGGTACTATGTACACTGACATTGTCATCAGTATTTGCATAGGTAGGGAGCCGCGTAATTATGCTGGGCGTCTACCATGCGTAATAACGCTGGCGCGCGTGACGTCATGAATGCGGAAGTGCGGGTAGAGCGTGAAAATTTAGATTTTCGAGTCTAATTGAATGGGGTATTTATACTTTAGAAAACTTGGTGACACATCAGAATTCCCCTTGATAAAGGCTATATATCTGTATTAAGACTGTTGTGTATAATATACCAGTTTGTCTGATGTATATCTGTTTTCCATACACTATATAAAAGAGAATTTTTAGAATACCACCTTTGTTTACTACGTATTATTTTCTTTAGTGAGTGTGCATCCCCTCTCTATTCCATTATACAATATATATTTGAGAGCTTCTTGGAATGTGTGTCTAAACCCACAGCAGCTTTCTACAATTACTTCTCCCTTCCAGTATTATATATATATATATTTTGTAAGTACATGATGCTATCTTTTTAATAAAGCATGTAGCATCAAAGCCCCGTGAATCATTTTTTATTCAAAATTTATACTGTATATCTGCAGGAATGGCTTTAATGCATTTCGGAATTCAATACTCTACTGTTGTTCTATATTAAATAATTTTTCATTGCACTAGCCTCACAATAAATCTTAAGGCAGCCTTAAATCTTTATTATATGACCTTCCCTTTGGCATGTTTCATTACTTTGAAAGTCCAGTGAGCCAAAGAGAACGCAATGCATCATAGGCTTGTTAATGAAGCGACCCAGTCTTGCTTTTCTGACCTTGAAGCCTGTTATATCAGTAAGAGACCATCCAGTAGGAAAGTCATAGTACACAGCTCACCACAGCTTTTTTATTTGTATTTTCAAAAAGGGCTATGGCACACTTGGTGGTATTTGATGATTTTTAGCCAGAGTATTTGCACTAAAATAGTGTCTCTTCAGTCATAGGCTTAAAAATAATTTACCGCGCTACTCCAGTGTCTTAGTAATGAGTGTAATAAGGTTGCAAGCAAGTTGTGCTATAACAGTGTTGTCCAACTGGTGACCTGAGGGACACATCCGGCCCGTGACACCCCTTGTGTCACCCCCACATGAAAGGCTGCCTGTAGTGACAGCTTACCTTGTGTAAGCTTTAAAAGGTTAGCACTGAGATTAATTTGCCCCTCAAATTCAGACTGTAAGCTCCGGCATTTTGTCTCGGCACATGAACATGCTTTCCCAGCGAAAATTCAAGTTTTTTAGTGAATTTTCAATAGCGTTACTTTCTTCTAAGTGAAATTCATTAACATACTTATGCTTATGTCAATTTAAATATTTTAGGTACATAAAGGTTATATGTATGTATGTATTTATTAGTGACGTTGGTGAAATTGCTGAAGATCCTCTATTGTCCTAGGCATGAGCCCACCCTAAAACAAATATGGCATGAGCATCAAATGGTTAAAAAAGTGTATTTAACAGTTAACATAATCCCATATTAAAATATGCCTGACCTATGCGCCCTGTGTGTGCCATACTCTGCTTGCCCTATGCTCCCTGTGTGTGCCATACTCTGCCTGCCCTATGCTCCCTGTGTGTGCCATTCTCTGCCTGACCTATGCTCCCTGGGTGTGCCATACTCTGCCTGCCCTATGCTCCCTGTGCATGGCATACTCTGCCTGATCTATGCTTCCTGTGTGTGCCATACTCTGCCTGACCTATGCTTACTGTGTGTGTCACACTCTGCCTTCCCTATGCTCCCTGTGTTTGCCATACTCTGCTTGCCCTATGCTCCCTGTGCGTGCCATACTCTGCTTGCCCTATGCTCCCTGTGTGTGAAATACTCTGCCTGCCCTATGCTCCCTGTGTGTACCATTCTCTGCCTGACCTATGCTCCCTGGGTGTGCCATACTCTGCCTGCCCTATGCTTACTGTGTGTGTCATACTCTGCCTTCCCTATGCTCCCTGTGTGTGCCATACTCTGCCTGACCTATGCTTACTATGTGTGTCATACTCTGCCTTCCCTATGCTCCCTGTGTGTGATATACTCTGCCTTCCCTATGCTCCCTGTGTGTGTCATACTCTGCCTTCCCTATTCTCCCTGTGTGTGACATACTCTGCCTGCCCTATGCTCCCTGTGTGTGCCATACTCTGCCTGCCCTATGCTCCCTGTGTGTGCCATTCTCTGCCTGACCTATGCTCCCTGGGTGTGCCACACTCTGCCTGTCCTATGCTCCCTGTGTGTGACATACTCTGCCTGCCCTATGCTCCCTGTGTGTGCCATACTCTGTCTGACCTATGCTCCTTTTAGGATATGAGTCTGATAGGGATTATTCTGAGTGTTTGTTAGCATTTGGCATTTGGAAATTGTTTAATCATATGCTGGAGGAGGGGGAGCTGTGGTATCCACAGTGGAGGAGGAGGCATATGGATTTAAGGGTATATTTTAATATAACTTAAATTTTTCACATATGAGTGATGTGATATCTCTGCAGTGAGCACCAACCATTTGGGTTTTTGGTGTGTTACCACCATTAATGTGGACATGCTCTTACAATTTCTTGTGGTAACATGAGTGTGATATAAAGTGGGTGTGGTTTAAAACAGGAAGTGGTCAACACTGGCTTCCATTATTCCTAATTCAACCATGTAGGCCAGCAAAATTCCAGCCCTTGGAAAATTCCAGAAGTTGGACAGCACTGTGCTATAACATTGGCCACTGTGAGGTACCTGATAACTGCTGGATACACACTGGCTGACTGCAAGAAAAATTACAGTAGTGGTTTTCCGACTACCTGTCATGAGCACCATGTAAATCTTAGGGTCTTACAGTTTAAGTTGGATGCATGATGCGCCGTCTTCTAGATGTACCAGCTTATATGTGAATCAGACCTATAAATCTCTTATTTACATTTATATTCCTCAAACGTTTTAAAAATATCTTAGAATAACTTGCTTATGATCACCTTTGTATCATTATTTCTACTAATTTTGAAGGGTCCATGGGCATACATAAATTCTGGTCAATGTAGCAAGCATTGCAATGTTTGTTTGTACAATATAGATATATGATCTTTAAGATATACAGATCTATGGATAGTGTTTTTCACAAGTCACATGGTCAAGCCAGAAATATAAGATATTAAGTAGTTCCCATGTATACTAAGCAGGTGCTGTTAGGTATACATATGGGATAGGCTTTTTTCATGTCACATTCTTTTGTTTAGTAATGACACTTATCCTTGAATCATTTACAGTATATAGTGATGGTAATGAATTATATAGAGAAACTGATAGCTTAGTAATTGTATGGGAATGCGATTTTCTTATAATGATTGTTTTCATGCATTACTCATTAGAGGGCCACCAATGAGTTCTACCACTTAAAGATTATTGTGAACCTGTTTATGTAATGCTTAAAGTTTATATATACGCTGTGGGCTATTAAAAATTTTCAATGACTCTCAAGTTTGTCAAAAGACAAGGCTGGTAATATATGTCATAGATGAAAGATGCCTAGTGCAACATGAATTACTAGACATTAATACTAAAGCATTAATTATTTAAGAACATTTGTACATTTATTTATCAAAGGTCCAATTTAGAATTTATGTGAATTTTTTTTACTCTAATAAATTTGAATATACTCACAACCTCGAATCGGAGGTTATTTAACAAAAATGTTAATGTCTAATTATCGATCAAATAGTCTGACATGAAAATTTTAATGAAATTCGAATTAAGTTTCCCCTCAAGGCAATTAACATGTTCAAATAGTTCAACGGACATCTGCCATTGAATGTAAATGAAATCAGCAGGTTTTAGGTGGTGAATATTCGAATTAGAACTGTTTCCATGGTTGAGGTGGGATAAATCTCACATTCAAATCTACATTTGAATTGGGGGACTAAAGTTTGAATGTATGAATTTTGACACCAAAAAAACTATTTAAAAATTCTAATTTACCATTCGACCCTAACCCTAACCCTAATAAATGCAGGGCTGAAAAATTATGACAACTGAAAGGCTTTTAGCAATGAAAAGATTTACAGTCACTATGAGAAACAGTGGCAGTCACAAATATTTTTGCAAACAATTGTAGGAGAAAACAATCAGGCAATTTAATTATGGAAAATTGTATGTACAGATCAATGAAAAATGAGTATGTACAGATTAACTGCAAAGATCTTTACAGTGAAGATCGTTTTTATCCCAGCTTCTTAAAAAAGTAGTAATACCTTGTGAATTCTGAACAAAATTTGTTCCATTCAGATAATTTTTAAGGCTAGTGGTATTGTAACATTCACCTTATCAGGAACCTTGCTCAGAGATGGGTACAAATGAATACACAGGGAACCCCTGTGGATTCCCATGTTCACCGATGCCCCATTTGAGGCCCCGGGCTTTCTGCTGCGAAAAACCAACAAAAAAAAGTGCGTAACTAGAAACAAGTCCGTAAACGAGGTACTGGCAAAGATTTAGACAAGACATAGTCGATAAACAGGCAAAAGGTTCAAGGCAGGCAACACGAAACAAAGCCTTTGCATATGGGCTTAATAAAAGTTGGAATTTTGCACATTACTTCAATTGGATCCGGTGTGCTGCTGTTTTTTTCCTTGAATGATATTTTGGCCCAAGGACAGGAGTGGGTCTCACAGTTCAGCACCTGGCACTGCGAAAGCAGATACTGGAGGGGTGAGCACTCTAATTTCGTGATTGATCGTAAACGAGGTACTGGCAAAGATTTAGACAAGACATAGTCGATAAACAGGCAAAAGGTTCAAGGCAGGCAACACGAAACAAAGTCAAAGGTCAGGCAGGAGTCAAAAACCAGGATTTCAAAGTCAGGATATACGCTGAAGCAGGCTTAGTAAACTGAAGCCAGCTTGGGCACTGACAAAATGGTGAATAGTTTTTTAAAGGGGATTTGATGCCAAAATTCAATCTCGCTCCGAATGATGACATCATGACACCCAGCATCACGATGCAGGTGTGACGACACTGGCAAAGTGACGCCAGAATCACTTCAGAGGATAGTGACGTCAGTGCTGCCCCTTGAACCTGGAAGAGACGCGCCAGGAGGTAAGGACTGCAGGAGGTCTCCCGGAGAGTCTTTCAGGTATTTTTTTAACCAAAGAGGTTATTTGGGTTTCATAGTCATTAATTATTCATAGTATGTGTTTTCCTGCAGTTAAGGTGGCCATAGATGCACAGATAATATCGTACAAAGCGAATTTTCGTTCAATATTCGGTGAGTGCATGGTGGGAAAAAAGCCAACCGATTTTGGCAGAAGACTTGGATATCGGTCGGCTCATTGATTGGGCTGGACGAAAAGTTTTGATTGGATGTCTTTAAAGGCCATTGTTTAAAGGACATCGGCCATTGTTAGTGCTGAATCGTCAGATACAGGTACAATTCTATTGTTTCTACCTGTATATCTGACGATTCAGCTCTACATATGTGTATTGAAACAAACAAACTTTCTTGGAAGAAAGATCGTAATTGTTATGTCTATGGCCTCCTTAACTCTGAGTTTGTGAAAGGTAGTGGATACAGAAGGTTCTACATGAACTATGTAATTTACATTGCCTTCCTGGGTTTTATATTTAAGCCTGAACATACTATTTTCTGCTGCTCCTTGTATTGCAGGGCTTATTTACTAGATAATGTGGATTGATAAAAGGTCCTCCTTCTCTGGTATGTTCATCTAACTACTAGTATTAAACTATTTGGTACAGAAGAAGCTACAAAGTAGCTTCTCACACTTGCACTCCAGTAAATGTGCTGCAATGGACCTCAACAAATATTTATTCAGGTATAGCTAGATTTGTATTGATATTTTTTTTAATTTTACAAAGATAATGATGTGCATCTCTGTACAGTGCTGTGGAATATATTGGTGCTATACCAATAAAATATAATAATAATATTATATCTCTTATCATAGCTTGTTCCAAAGGCTCCAAAGAACAATGTCATATAATGTAAAAATGCTTATCAAGATGTTTCTCATAAGGAATATACTGTATGAAGAATACATTGTACAATTTACTACTTAAATACTTAATTTATGGGATCCGTTATCCGTCTCCTATAGACTTCATGGTAATGAATTAAGTACAATTTTTAAAAATGATTTCCTTTTCTGCTGTAATAATAAAACAGCAGTAATATATAATTAATCCTTACTGGACCCAAAATGATCTTATTGGGCTTATTTAATGTTAAATTATTTAAATGTTTAATGTTTCAATGATTGTATAGTATATCTAATGTATGGAGATTCAAATTATGGAAAGACCCTAACCCTAGCCCACATCCAGAAAACCCCAGTCCCCACACATTTTGGATAAGAGGTCCCCTACCTGTAAAAGAAATGTAGTTAATGAATATGATATAAAAGTGTGTTTATTTATTTTTTTAAAGTAACTTTTGTATTGGTTATTGGTTGCTTTGTATGTTATTCTGTATGTTCAATGATTAAACCCATCTATTGTACAGCACTGCTGAATATGTTAATGCTTCATAAATACATGTTAATAACACCAAGGGTTACATACTGTATGGGTTTGTATGGTTATGCTAAACCTCAGCATTTGAGGTTAGAAAATTGTTCTTCTCTTATTCTTTAATAAAATCAATAAGTAATTGTGAATAATAGCAGGATGGTAGTGCCCATTTAAAGAAAAAATATGAGCAATGGTATCAGGTACAACATAGGGAGAGTCTAGAGAAGGGGAAGTAGGTCCTGTTTGTTATGTCACTGAAAAACCAGTGTAAAAAGCTGTTTAAAAAAATGGCGAATTTATCATGATGTGTTTTATTTTACGAAATACAGATTTGTAGCCATTATTTTACACTGCTTCAGACCATTGAAAGTAAGTTCCGGAAGAAGTTGCTCAAAGAAAAAGTGTGTAAAAAACTATTTTTACACTAATGCCTATATATATATATATATATATATATATATATATATATATATATATATATATATATATATATATATATATATATATATATATATTAATTATCTTCAGACCAGCACTCCCTTTAAAAACTTGGTAATTTTATTGTTGCATAGTATCAAATACCTGACGTTTCGGTCCACATTTGGACCTTTTTCAAAAATGTGGTTTATTTCAACGTTTCAGCTTCAAATTCAAGCTGTTCCTGAAGACGGCTTGAGTTTGAAGCCAAAAAGCTGAAATAAACCACATTTTTGTTTTTCATTAAAGTCCTGTGAGTGTGGTTTCTTTTTTTGTTCTTATCTAATAGACCTAAATTACCGGCACCCAGGCAGTTGCGATTTTTCTGGGCTCCAGTGCACCAGTCCAGACTGTGTATATATATATATATATATATATATATATATATATATATATATATATATATATATATATATATATATTTATAAGTTTAGTTAGTTCAGCTATATTTAGGTAAGATATTTAATGGTATCATAATTAAATATGATAATTTTATGTCACATTTTATTTGCATATTTTGAGCAAGTCGCTTAGATCTTCCTGCTGATCTAGTGTAACTGAAACACACAGACCCAATGAAGAATGTGAGAATGAGAAACAGAAAATTCTCATATAGAGTTTTAACAGATAATAAGAAAAAGCTGAGGAAAATCTTGAAGAGAAACCTGAAAAAATCTCAAAAGAAAAAAACAGAAAGAACATTGCTATACAGTCTACCCACAAAAATATAATCATTTTTTTCATGGTTGTAACCCTAGAGGTTTCCCATCTTAACAAAAAATATTTCCTGTCTTATTTTAATGTGATATCTGGAAACAATATGTTTTCATGAAAACATTTTTAAATTCTGTTACAAGGACACTGGACACTGACCCTGAATTGGCTGCTTTTTAGTTACTAAAACATGCATCAATACTGAATTGTGTTAAATAATTTCAAAAATGTTCAAACAATCCACATTAAAGTAATTTAGAGTCATGGTTGGGGATTAGAATGACCCATCACTACTGCAACCATCAAAATCTGTATCAATTACTTTTAAATATAGCACAAAGGGTCCTCAATTTTCCAACATGTGCAAGGCCATTAGGAACAAAGGGGTCTTTCATAGTGGTCTAGACTTCACAATAGCAACTACAACAACTACCCTCATTAAAACTAAGAAAGATATGGGACAAATATTGGTTGTGAAAACCAGTATACATTTAAAATATACTATGGCCACCCACATGATGAACCAAATTGGACTGAACGGATCATTTGCAAACAACTGAATCATCTTTTGGGGTATATGGAGACGCATTGTATGAGGACCACATTAAACAGATACTGACACCAGAAAATAAACTTTTTTAATATCTATCAAAAAATTATCTTTGAATGCTATTTATAATTCTGGCATCAAAGTATCTGCCTGATGCTTTTACATTACCTTTATTACCCCCATTTTTCCCTATGAGGGAGCTGCCATATTTGTGCAACAGGAGTCCGTTAGCTTTAGAAACTCTAACTGACATGTTGAGACAGTCAGGTTGAAAAAACAGGTCAGGTTTAGGAACTTCAAGTTACAATAACTTACAAAAGCAGAACTATCAGTGAAAAATGATCACCATGAGCTATAGGTAACTTTTCATGTAGATTAATATTTTGAAATACATTTTTTAGTATCAGTATCACTTTAAGATGCCAAATTGCTCCTTGTCTGATGGCAGGTATATCAGTTGAGCAGGCCTGTGAGTTTGCCCCACATACAGACAAATAAGATGCCAACTCGATCTGAGCAGCTTAGGGTTAGGTTAGCAGCTTAAATCTGCACAAGTATGGTCTTAAGGAAACACAAAACATCACTTCAAAGTAAAAGTCATTATAGTTATTGATTGTGATGACAATATCCTTTTAGGTCCCACATTGCACTGAACAAGAAAACCAGTAATGTGTATCTACACTTTTAAAGGTGCAAGTAATCTGCACATAGTAATAATTAACCATTGTAATTAGAGCTTTATATTTTTGTAAGACAAACATTTAGTGACTAAAATTTGGCCCAAGGCTATCGTGAATAAGTGTGATGATTATCAGTTCAGTTCTGCAGTAGCAAGTAGCTTTTATGGTGAATTGAAGACTGGGAGAGGCGTCCGGGAAAACCCTAATAGAAACCCAGCAGGTGTCTTTATGTGTTGGTGGCAGTTTATCAGCTCTCCTTGGCTTCTGTTACTACTCTACAACAGCAAACTGCAAATTAAGAAATAAACAGAACCACAAGGCTGAGGGAATAATCAACCTGCAAGGTATGCATTTCAATTCAGCAGAAACCCTTTAAATCCTAATAGAAAGACTAAGAGAATTGTAGCGGCACGAACTCCGGTAAATTGAGATTTCATTCTTTATTCAAACATAGATGATACAATTAACAACATGGTCTGGGACCATTGTCAAGATGAATTACCATTTTAAAAGACTGACACTAAAGTTACTAGTTATATAGATTTAAAATTCCCGCCTTGCTGTTGACATCACTGAATTATGCTAATGAATATTCATAGAGCTTTTAGTTAAAGGGAACATGATTGTAACAAAATATCAGTTTAAAAGACATTGCTACAGGGTATGTAAAACATATGCAACTGAAATATATATAAATAAACAATTATCTTTTAGCTAAGAAGCAATTGAATGAGCAATATTCATTAAGGCCTTTAGGGGATACAGTATCAAGTGTTTTTATCCAAAAGGTCTCCCGCTGTAAGAGCAGTCGAGACCTGTCTCCACCCCTTCGGGGAATTGTACATGATCGATAGCTATAAATTTAAAGGTTGGCAATCATTGTCCCATTTCTAAAAAATGTTTTGCCACAGGTTTAGTGGTTTTTTGATCCCTATAGGCAATATTAATTGTGGATCTGTGGCCGTCAATTCAAAGCCTTAACATTAAATCAGCTTTGCCTACATATGAGAGGCTGATTAAATATATCACATAAGTTGTAGTACATGTGATGTGATGTTGAATTTTATATTTATGGCCAGTATGGGGGTGTACAAAACTAGAGCCCAGTGTCATCGCCCTGCATGACAGGCACGATGGACACTTGAAACAACCCAATTTGTTAGAAGGTAACCATGTGGTGATAGATTGACTTTCTTTGTAACAATGTACAGGGTAATTTAGATCACGTAAAATTCAACATCACATCACAATATGATATTTGGGATGACAACTAAAGCTTATCAATGAATGTGTGGTTATTAGGCATTCTTAGGCATTCTTAGGGAGAAATTCAGCCTTTTAGCATCTGAAAGTTAAGGCTGTAGTTTGACAAACGGTTGAGGACCTCTGGCTAGATATCGCTGACTGGAAGGACCTTAGCAAACATGACCCAAGTTAATAACTGGCTTCAAAATGTATTTATAGTAAATGTAAAAACATGGGCTTTAGTATTAGAAAAAGGGACTAGAGTAGTTTGGAGTTACCTTACATAGTAATTGCAGCAAGAACACATACAAGCATAGCATAAACCAGAACATCTGTTACTACAGAAGTACTACAAAGTAAAGATAACTCATCTTACCTCCTTGCTCATCCAACATAACCAAAGTTCTGATACCAGCATCTTTACTCTAAATTCCAAACATGGCAGGTAGCAAGACAGAAAAGAGACAGAAAGATCCATCAATGAAAGAACAATCAAGGAAATTCTCTGACTAAAAGGAAAGGGAAGAGACAGGGAGTAAAGCTAACATGTTTAAGAAGGTATTATAAAGGTTACACTCAATATGCGCACCCACGAATATACACCTTTAAATGTAAGACATAGGGCAGGTGGTAAGTACAGGGCCCCATTGTCACCTCGCCCACTGGCACTTCCTAATTTGTGCGTTGCATCTATTTTTTGCCCTTTGCGTCTGCCTTGCACATAGTATATTACCGCTCATATATTAACACTCATTTAAATATTACAAATTGATTGACTAGTTGTCCTCATGTCTGAATTGCCAGAAGCCCTAAATTAGTTAGGGCATCTTGTATCTGTACAGAGGGCTACCCACTGGCATCTCGAGGCTAATATGTTTCCATCTGAAACCAACTGGGTTAATCCATAACATAATCAGTCCCCATATTGCATCTGAATATTCATAATGGATATGCAACAGAGCTCTAATGTAATCTACACTGTCATTTCGAGGGTCCTGGGATTTTTAGACAATGTCATGTAAGTTGATGCCAAGAGCACATTTTCAAACCATTTTACAATAGAAATGCTGCACAATTACACTTTTTATGGGTTGGTCATCTGACATGGTTCATAAATAATGTATCAAACCAGAAACCTAAGCAATAAGTTTAAAGGTCTACGTTGTCCTTTTATTGGTGAGTAGGTGCAATGCAGAGGGACGTTCTTAGAGGTTTTGCTTAGGCAGGGAGTCTTGTGATATGTCCCATGCTGCTTATTTGAACTAAAAATATAACATCACAAATATTTTTACATTTCCAGTCCTTTATCAAAATTAATAATAAAAATTAAAAATGTGAATGTTGCTTTGTTCCCTTATTTGCTCCTGGCTACTATGGTGACTGCTAGATTTTTATAGAATTTTAGGATTTACGTCCAAACACTTCATTATTCTTTCCTCATTCTAACATTCAAACAAATGTCTGGAGTCAGTGAGAAAAATCCGCTGGACTTTCATCATGAAATGAATGGAAGGAACTCCTACTTTTGTTAATTCGAATGGGAAACTCTCAGGCAACAATGTATATTTGGTTGCCATTACAAGTTGTTTCTATCCAGTGCTCTCTTAATAAGATATAAGAATCTTGTATTTCCCACTTGTCCCTAAATCATCCAAAGATGGAGCACTATGTTTTTTTTTATCCTATCCCACACAAATGAGGAAGACTGCTGAACTGAGCCCTGAGTTTATATTGTGTAAACACCAGGATACTGCCTTTTATATTTTCTATTTCTTTCTGCAATTTGGATGACCATAGTTTAATTCTACTAAAAAAACATTTAAATGTTAATTACATCCAATAGGATTGTTTTGCCTCAAATAAGGATTAATTATATCTTAGTTGGGATCAAGTACAAGCTACTGTTTTATTATTACAGAGAAACGACAAATGTGAAATTATTTGATTAATAAGATGGCCTTCCCGTAATTCAGAACTTTCTAGAAAAAAATGGGGTTCTGTATAACTAATCCTATACATATACCAAATCCCTTGTCTAGGGTTGTCATCTGTTACTAGTGTGGGAGGAGGCAGGGTCAGGCAACTGGGAGTGTGTTTGGGGCTTTAAATGGAAGAGTCAGGTAGCGTAACAGTTTAGGGAGCTGAGGGACAGGGAGTTACAAGTTGACCAACAAGTATATAGCCAGTAAATGTACAATACTGGCTCTAGCTGTAGCTTATGATTCACTTTCTGCCTGGGTGGCAACCATATCTAAGGCAAATGACTAATAAGTAGAGATGTCGCGAACTGTTCGCCGGCGAACTTGTTCGCGCGAACATCGGGTGTTCGCGCTCGCCGGAAGTTCGCGAACGTCGCGCGACGTTCGCCATTTTGGGTTCGCCATTGTTGGCGCTTTTTTTTGCCCTCTCACCCCAGACCAGCAGGTACATGGCAGCCAATCAGGAAGCTCTCCCCTGGACCACTCCCCTTCCCTATAAAAACCGAAGCCCTGCAGCGTTTTTTCACTCTGCCTGTGTGTGCTGAAGAGATAGTGTAGGGAGAGAGCTGCTGCCTGTTAGTGATTTCAGGGACAGTTGAAAGTTTGCTGGCTAGTAATCGTTTTGATACTGCTCTGTTATTGGAGGGACAGAAGTCTGCAGGGGTTTGAGGGACATTTAAGCTTAGGTAGCTTTGCTGGCTAGTAATCTACCTTCTACTGCAGTGCTCTGTATGTAGCTGCAGTGGGCAGCTGTCCTGCTTCTGATCTCATCTGCTGACTGCTGCAATAACAGTAGTCCTTGTAAGGACTGCTTTTATTTATTTTTTTGTTGTTTTACTACTACTACTACTACTACTACTATAAGAGCCCAGTGCTATTAGTCTAGCAGTGTTGGGGAGTGGGACTGGTGTGCTAATCTGCTGCTCCTAGTAGTTCAGCAGCACCAACTTTAATTTTTTTTTTTAATATTCATTTTTTTTTATTTTACTTTTTTTTATTTTACTACCGCTGTAGTAGTGTATAAGTTGACCTTTTAGGCATTATTTGCCCTGTAGGCATTATTTGCACACTGTTTTCTTCAACCCGCCATCGAGCTGTGTGACCTTGTTCACATTCTGTCTAAATATCCATAATATTACCGTCTCCAGAAAAAACACCGGAGTCACTTTTTTCAAGCAGCCATAATATATTTTACGTAATCCGTATCCACCGCTGTAGTAGTGTATACGTTGGCCTTGTAGGCATTATTTGCACACTG
Organism: Xenopus laevis; assembly: GCF_017654675.1. NCBI lineage: Eukaryota > Metazoa > Chordata > Amphibia > Anura > Pipidae > Xenopus > Xenopus laevis. The sequence goes on from NC_054379.1 coordinate 783,429, forward strand.
TTTTCTTCAACCCGCCATCGAGCTGTGTGACCTTGTTCCCATTCTGTCTAAATATCCATAATATTACCGTCTCCAGAAAAAACACCGGAGTCACTTTTTTCAAGCAGCATTCATATATTTTACGTAATCCGTATCCACCGCTGTAGTAGTGTATACGTTGGCCTTGTAGGCATTATTTGCACACTGTTTTCTTCAACCCGCCATCGAGCTGTGTGACCTTGTTCCCATTCTGTCTAAATATCCATAATATTACCGTCTCCAGAAAAAACACCGGAGTCACTTTTTTCAAGCAGCATTCATATATTTTACGTAATCCGTATCCACCGCTGTAGTAGTGTATACGTTGGCCTTGTAGGCATTATTTGCACAGTGTTTTCTTCAACCCGCCATCGAGCTGTGTGAGCTTGTTCACATTTTGTCTAAATATTGATAATATTATCGTCTCTAGAAAAACCACTTGAGTTACTTTTTTTCAAGCAGCATTCATATATTTTACGTAATCCGTATCCACCGCTGTAGTAGTGTATACGTTGACCTTGTAGGCATTATTTGCACACTGTTTTCTTCAACCCGCCATCGAGCTGTGTGACCTTGTTCCCATTCTGTCTAAATATCCATAATATTACCGTCTCCAGAAAAAACACCGGAGTCACTTTTTTCAAGCAGCATTCATATATTTTACGTAATCCGTATCCACCGCTGTAGTAGTGTATACGTTGGCCTTGTAGGCATTATTTGCACACTGTTTTCTTCAACCCGCCATCGAGCTGTGTGACCTTGTTCCCATTCTGTCTAAATATCCATAATATTACCGTCTCCAGAAAAAACACCGGAGTCACTTTTTTCAAGCAGCATTCATATATTTTACGTAATCCGTATCCACCGCTGTAGTAGTGTATACGTTGGCCTTGTAGGCATTATTTGCACAGTGTTTTCTTCAACCCGCCATCGAGCTGTGTGAGCTTGTTCACATTTTGTCTAAGTATTGATAATATTAACGTCTCTAGAAAAACCACTTGAGTTACTTTTTTTCAAGCAGCATTCATATATTTTACGTAATCCGTATCCACCGCTGTAGTAGTGTATACGTTGACCTTGTAGGCATTATTTGCACACTGTTTTCTTCAACCCGCCATCGAGCTGTGTGACCTTGTTCACATTTTGTCTAAATATTGATAATATTATCGTCTCTAGAAAAACCACTTGAGTTACTTTTTTTCAAGCAGCATTCATATATTTTACGTAATCCGTATCCACCGCTGTAGTAGTGTATACGTTGACCTTGTAGGCATTATTTGCACACTGTTTTCTTCAACCCGCCATCGAGCTGTGTGACCTTGTTCACATTTTGTCTAAATATTGATAATATTATCGTCTCTAGAAAAACCACTTGAGTTACTTTTTTTCAAGCAGCATTCATATATTTTACGTAATCCGTATCCACCGCTGTAGTAGTGTATACGTTGACTTTGTAGGCATTATTTGCACAGTGTTTTCTTCAACCCGCCATCTAGCTGTGTGTATTATCGTTTCCAGAAAAACCAACTGAGTTTTTGTTGTTGTTGTTGTTTTTTTAAAAATAATGCCAGGCAAAGGCAGGCCGCCACGCAGAGGCCGTGCTAGGGGCCGTGCTGCTATGCAATCCTGTGGCCCTAGCAAATTGCCCAGTTTTAAAAAGCCAATGACCCTGAACTCCCAAAATGCTGAAGAGGTAGTTTGACTGGCTTACACAGCACACCCCATCCTCTACCGTTTCTAACTTTACCACAACATCCTCCTCATCCTCCACTGCTATGGCCACCCCACGTAACACTTCCTCCACCACCGGTGCCCCTTCTTCACTGGGGTCAGAGGAGTTATTTTCCAATGAGTTTCTTGAACTGAGTAATGCGCAACCATTATTGCCAGAAGAAGATGAAGGAGATGAGGACCTTACACCAGATTTAATTCTGGCAGAGAACACGATAGAGATGGACATAATGAGTGATGAGGAGGAGGTCCCCGCTGCTGCTTCCTTCTGTGATGTGTCAGAAGAAATTGATGCATCTGAGGAGAATGATGATGAGGAGATTGATGTTTTGTGGGTGCCTAGTAGAAGAGAGCAAGAGGAGGGTAGTTCAGATGGAGAGACGGAGAGTCAGAGAGGCAGTAGGAGAATAAGACTTAGAAGAAGCAGGGAGGACAGCCCGCAGGGATCAGCAGGGCAACAACATGTATCGGCACCTGTGTTCAGCCGGCCAACGCACCCGCCATTGCCGCCAATACCGCCAACTCCGCCAACTTCTACTGTTACCGCCAGATCGCACACTTCCAAAAAGTCAGCAGTGTGGGATTTTTTTAATGTGTGTGCCTCTGACAAAAGCATTGTAATTTGCAATGAGTGCAGTCAGAAACTGAGCCTTGGTAAGCCCAACAGCCACATAGGTACAACTTCTATGCGAAGGCACATGAGCGGCAAGCACAAAGCACTTTGGGAGCAACACCTCAAAGGCAACAGGCAAACTAAAAGCCACACTCCTTCTGGTCCAGCATCTTACTGCTCTACCTCTGCTCTCCTTGACCCGTCTGAACCACCCTCCACTCCGCCTTCCACCTTGACCACCTGTTCCCATTCCCAGTCATCTGCCACCAGCCAAGTTTCTGTGAAGGCCATGTTTGAGCGTAAGAAGCCAATGTCTGACTGTCACCCCCTTGCCCGGCGTCTGACAGCTGGCTTGTCTGCACTCTTAGCCCGCCAGCTTTTACCATACCAGCTGGTGGACTCTGAGGCCTTCCGCAAATTTGTAGCAATTGGGACACCGCAGTGGAAGGTACCCAGCCGCAATTTTTTTTCTAAAAAGGGAATACCACACCTGTACCAACATGTGCAGAGCCAAGTTACCGCATCTCTGTCACTTAGTGTTGGGCCAAAGGTCCATATGACTACTGACGCATGGTCCTCCAAGCATGGTCAGGGCAGGTATGTCACCTACACTGCCCACTGGGTGAACTTGGTAATGGCTGGGAAGCAGGGAATGGGTAGCTCAACAACAACAGTGGAGTTGGTGTCACCGCCACGGATTGCACGCGGTTCTGCCACCACCTCTACTCCTCCATCGCTCTCTACCTCGTCTTCTTCTTCTTCTTACTCTGCTGCTGGGTCCTCCTTCTCCTCCTCCACACCTGTGCACCCCCAGCTCCCCCTAGGCTATTCGACGTGCCAGGTACGCCGTTGTCACGCTGTCTTGGGGATGACGTGCCTGGAAAGCAAAAACCATACCGGATCTGTACTCCTGTCATCTCTGCAGTCACAGGCCGATCGGTGGCTGACCCCACACCAACTGCAGATCGGAAAAGTGGTGTGTGACAATGGAAGCAATCTGTTGGCAGCGTTGAGACTAGGCAATTTAACACATGTGCCCTGCATGGCACATGTGTTAAATTTAATAGTCCAACGTTTTGTCTCCAAGTACCCAGGATTCCAGGACGTTCTCACCCAGTCCAGAAAGGTGTCGGCCCATTTCAGACGTTCCTACACAGCCATGGCACGCCTTGCTGACATTCAGCAGCGCTACAACATGCCAGTCAGGCGTTTGATTTCTGACAGCCAGACTCGCTGGAATTCAACGCTCCTTATGTTGGAACGTCTGCTGCAACAACAAAGGGCCGTCAACGAGTACCTTTTTGAACTGGGTGGTAGGACTGGATCTGCACAGCTGGGGATTTTTTTCCCCCGTTACTGGGTGCTTATGCGCGATGCCTGCAGGCTCATGCGACCTTTTGAAGAGGTGACAAATATGGTCAGTCGCACCGAAGGCACCATCAGCGACCTAATACCCTTCGCTTTCTTCCTGGAGCGTGCCGTGCGACGAGTGACAGATGAGGCTGTAGACCAGCGTGACGAGGAGCTGGAAGCGCACGATTTCTGGTCGGAATCACCAGAACGAACCCAGGCACCTGCTGCAACGCAGGGAGAGGTGCCAGAAGTGGAGTCAGAGGAGGAAGGTGGCTTTGTGGAGGAGGAGGAGGAGGACCAACAGGAGCAGGCTTCCCAGGGGGCTAGTGGTGACCTTTTGGGGACCCCTGGTCTTGTACGTGGCTGGGGGGAGGAGACCGTGGATGATGCAGTCCTTGATAATGAGGAAGCGGAGATGGATAGCTCTGCATCCAACCTTGTGAGAATGGGGTCTTTCATGCTGTCATGCCTGTTGAAGGACCCCCGTATCAAGAGGCTTAAGGAGAAGGACCTGTACTGGGTCGCAACGCTACTAGACCCTCGGTACAAGCATAAAGTGTCAGAAATGTTACCAACATACCACAAGTCCGAAAAGATGCGGCATTTACAAACCAGCCTGCAAAACATGTTGTACAATGCTTTTAAGGGTGATGTCACTTCAGGAACTCATCAACATTCCAGGGGCAGAGGTGCCAGTAATCCTGCCACGAGCACACCTGCAAGGACAAAGCCCTTTGGCCAGTCTGTAACGTCAGACATGCAAATGTTTTTCTGTCCAAGGCAGCGCCACAACCCTTCTGGATCCACCCTCAAAGAACGCCTCGACCGGCAGGTAGCGGACTACCTGGCATTAACTGCAGATATCGACACTCTGAGGAGCGATGAACCCCTGGACTACTGGGTGCGCAGGCTTGATCTGTGGCCAGAGCTGTCACAATTTGCCATGAACCTCTTGTCTTGCCCAGCCTCAAGTGTGCTCTCAGAAAGGACCTTCAGTGCAGCAGGAGGGATTGTAACTGAGAAGAGAACTCGCCTAGGTCACAAAAGTGTCGATTACCTGACCTTTATTAAAATGAATGAGGGGTGGATCTCGGAGGGTTACTGCACGCCGGAAGACTTGTTCTGACTTCTATGCAGCTGTCCTTCTCTTCAAGCCTCATGACTCCACACACAGCTGTCCTTTAGCGTCCTCCTCCTCCCTCCGCCACCGTTACAAACTAGGGTGCAAACCCTACTGGTTTAATTTTTTCTGGCCTCTGTGCTTCAGTGGCTGCAACCAAAAAAACTGGGCAAACAATGTCTACAAGGTCAACGTATGGCAAAAAATGACTATTTTCAGCATTTATATGGCATATTTTTTCTGGCAACTGTGCTTCAGTGGCTGCGACCAAAAAAATGCATATTTTCTGCATTTATATGGCATAATTTTTCTGGCCTCTGTGCTTCAGTGGCTGCAACCAAAAAAATTTATATTTTCAGCATTTATATGGCATAATTTTTCTGTCAACTGTGCTTCAGTGGCTGCGACCAAAAAAATGCATGTTTTCTGCATTTATATGGCATAATTTTTCTGGCCTCTGTGCTTCAGTGGCTGCAACCAAAAAAGTTTATATTTTCAGCATTTATATGGCATAATTTTTCTGTCAACTGTGCTTCAGTGGCTGCGACCAAAAAAATGCATATTTTCTGCATTTATATGGCATAATTTTTCTGGCCTCTGTGCTTCAGTGGCTGCAACCAAAAAAATTTATATTTTCAGCATTTATATGGCATAATTTTTCTGGCAACTGTGCTTCAGTGGCTGCGTCCAAAAAAACTGGGCAAACAATGTCTACAAGGTCAACGTATGGCGAAAAATGACTATTTTCAGCATTTATATGGCATATTTTTTCTGGCAACTGTGCTTCAGTGGCTGCGTCCAAAAAAACTGGGCAAACAATGCCTACAAGGTCAACGTATGGCAGTTGTTTAAAGAGAACAGTAGATTACTAGCCAGCAAAGCTACCTAAGCTAAAATGTCCCTCAAATCCCTGCAGACTTCTGTCCCTCCAATACAGAGCAGTATCAAGCAGATTACTAGCCAGCAAACTTACTATCATCTGTCCCTGAAATCACTAACAGCTCTCCCCCTACACTATCTCTTCCAAGCACACACAGGCAGATTTTTCAGATACATTTTTGCCCTTGATCCCCCTCTGGCATGCCACTGTCCAGGTCGTTGCACCCTTTAAACAACTTTAAAATCATTTTTCTGGCCAGAAATGTCTTTTCTAGATGTTAAAGTTCGCCTTCCCATTGAAGTCTATGGGGTTCGCGAACCGTTCGCGAACCGCTCGCGTTTTTGCGCAAGTTCGCGAATATGTTCGCGAACTTTTTTTCCGACGTTCGCTACATCCCTACTAATAAGAAGATTTTGCATGTTATGTTGCCCCTGTATTTTCTAGCTGATTAGATGGGGGAAGGGGTGTATATACTGTACATGATATTTTAAAACAAAGCTGTTACACTTTTGTGTTATAAACTGAAGAATTTAATGAAAGGGTAAAAAAAAGAGCATTGCTTTAAAGCAGGGGTGCCCAAATGGTAGATCGGGATCTACCAGTAGACCATTAGCTTGGCATCAGTAGATCTCAAGACACTGTCAAAAAACCGCTTGTCTAAATTACACTTCTGTTTTACTCTTTTCATTCAGATATTTATTGTTTTAAAGCTACATAAAAAATAGTTGTTAAATATAGCAATATAAATTCTCTCATAAATCAATATACATCACAAAAAGTAGGCCCCTCGTTAGTAAAGTATGGGTAATCCTGCTTTAAAGGCTGAACAATACAAGTACTCCCACATGTGAGAGACGTTTACTGTCATTTAAAGGTTATTGCCTATAATCCCTGTGTTTTTAAGATAGAATATCATTGATCTTGTAGCCTTGATGCTTTGTGCTTCATATTCTGTTATAAACCTGCTGGGACTTTCATCACAAAGCATGGCATGGCTGGAAACATGAACATGAAGCCAGATGGCTGCAAATAAAATAACGGATATCTCAATGCAACAGACAAAGACAAAATAACAAAGTAAAAAGTAAATTTACTATTTTTCATTGACTGTTTTGGATATCAAATCTGAAAATAAAAATCCATGACAAGAATGTGAGATTAATATAACCTTGTCAGTAGTCCCCAGGATATTTTAAATAGTTTTGCTAGTTTCTACAAAAATCTGTATTGTTCAAAGGCCATGTATACTGAAGTGCAGCTGGCGGAATTTCTGAATTCTATAGAGTTTCCCAAATTGACGCAGGAAGAATCTAACTATTTAGACAGACCCATTACTGAGCTTGAGTAGCAGAAGCAATAGTCTCACTGCCAACAGGCAAAACCCCTGGGGCGGATGGGTTTCCGATGGCCTGGTACAATCTGCAAGGGAATCCCCTCATTCACCACCTCCATGAAACATACCTTAGCTCAATAGAAACAGGTTCTCTCCCCCCCCCTCATTTCATGCAGAAATAATAGTCCTGATACATAAAGATGGAAAAGTCCCAGAATATTGCGATTCATACAGGCCAATATCCCTTATCAACACGGATGCCAAGATCTTCGCTAAGATTTTGGCGATAAGGCTGGCTAAGGTGATCTCCTCTATCATCCACCCTAATCAATCAGGTTTTATGCTGGCAAAATCCACCTCAACCAACCTCAGGCGGGTGTACACACACCTACAAACTCGGCATGAAAATGTTGGTTCTAGGATAATGGTCTCCTTGGATGCCACCAAAGCATTTGACTCGGGGGAGTGGCCTTACCTGTGGCGACCCCAAGACACTTTGGTTTTGGTTCCCGATTCATCAGCTGGATCCAACTATTATATAAAAATCCCACAGCACAGATAAAGATTAATGGATCACTATCTCCCTCATTTCCCTTGACGCGTGGAGCCAGGTAGGGCTGCCCCCTATCGCCACTGTTATTTGCCATCGCCATTGAGTTATTTGGCCCTACAAATCAGACAGACTCACACCATAACAGGCTTCAAGTTCAGAACCCTGGAGGATAAACTAGCCTTATATGCCGACGATCTCCTATTATTCTTGGCAGACTACCAGGACTCTCTGCCGGCAGCCCTTGAAGTACTCCAGCAATTTGGGACCTACTCGGGTCTCACCATATACAAAGGGAAATCAGTTATAATGGCATTAGATCCAGTCCCCAATCAACCAACAACTACACAAGGGCTGAAGTGGGTCAGCAGATTCAAATACCTTGGAGTATCATTAACAACTGACCTAAATAACTATACCGAAGATAACCTTGAACCTATCATTGGCCAATTTCGCTCCACAACAGCAGTTTGGTCCAATCTACCGCTAACACTTTGGGGGAGAGTGAATATGGTTAAAATGATTTACCTGCCCAAATTGTTATATATATATATATTACACAACTCTCCAGTGTGGGTTCCTAGGACAGTGTTTCATAGGATAAATTCAATCCTTATCCCCTTCCTTTGGGCCAACAGGGTGCCTCGATTATCGTGGAATGTGCTTACAGCTCCTATAGCAAGTGGAGGCCTCGCACTACCACATTTCCACCACTACTTTTTGGCCAGCCAAATACATCACATTCATGACTGTTTTCACATTGATGAGGCTGACACTGGTCTAACCCTCCTAGCCCTCAGGCTGGAATCCTGGGAAGCTCTTAGGAACATACCGTATAGGAGGCTGGTAGATTATACTTCCTGCCCTGCTGTAATTACAACCCCCTACAGAGCTTGGAGAGCAGCTTGTAAAATTTTGGGACATATTCAAACTATATTATCTCCTTCTTTGCCACTTTGGAAAAACTCTCGTTTACAGCATTTTAAGAGAATTCAGGACTTTCATTACTGGCCACTAATGGGAATTAAACTGCTGGGAGACCTTCTGGTAGAAAATACCTTCCCTACTCATTTGCAATTACGAGCCAAAGTTGATGACCATCCTGTACAATTGTTCCAGTATTTGCAACTACGACATGCCTTTCAGGCTCAATTTGGCTCTCTCAGTGTTGAGTACAAAATTCCATCAATAGAACTCATTCTCCGAGATCCCCAAACCACAAAGCTAACATCTCGACTCTATCGAGCCCTCCTTGACTCTACACGTCCACCATTTACCAGAGCAAAATCCAAATGGCAGCAAATACTTCCAACACTTATGGATGAGGACTGGGAGGAAGTCACTGATACAATATATAGTGACCTCATCTCTATTAGAGATAAAATGATTCAATTCAGATTTGACCATCAGACTTATATCACTCCAGTAAAACTTCAAAAGATGGGAGGCAGACCAGCGGCTGACTGTCCCAGGTGTCAATCACCAAACTCCTCCTTCCTTCACTTGGCTTGGGAATGCCCTCCTATACAGTGCTATTGGAGAAACATAACTCAATATCTTGAAAATACCCTGGATTTTCCGAACTTGTCTAATTCAGAAATGTGCCTTCTGGGGCTAATAGAGAGCCGATTCCCAATGACCAAAACCAGATCTCTAGCTAGAATACTGTTGTTTTATGCCAAAAAATTTATAGCTATGCAATGAATGGGAGGCACAGCCCATGTAATTTCCCAATGGATCAACTTGATTAATAAAATTCTTCCTGCGATTAGACTTACCTATGAAGGAAGAGGATGCCCATTGAAATTCGATAAGATATGGTCCCCTTGGCTGGATAGTCATGCAATTGAGGCCACTAATTAACCACCCAATAACTATCTGTCAGTATCTGTCAGTGATGTTAATACTTGGCACCTTGCAAGTCAGGAATATTTGGATCCTATAGTAGGACATTCTCATACTAAAATGCATGTTTGTATTCCTATGTTTTTTGATATGAAGATACAGTGTATACCTCTTTCTTTCTTGTGTCTATGTTGTTGTTTAAAATGTAATAAAACAAAATAAAACCTTTAAAAAAAAAAAAAAAGAATGTGAGATTAATAAGAAAATAGGAGAGCTGTCACCCGCTTAAAGATACAGGAAAATAACACAAGAGGTGCAAAGGCATTTGATTCTTTATCTATATTAGTGATAATGTTACAAACCTGACTAAAAAACAAGTTTGTCTCTGGTGCTACTTCATGCATATATTAATAACAATCGCATTTGATGCAACATTTTACAATTTCTATACTGACATTAGTGTAATTATATTAAACTCATTAACCTGATGAGGAGACCTGCTTGTGGAGCTTGTGGAGAATCAGCAGGAAATAACCAGAGATTTCCAGAGTAAAACTAGGTGGCTGCAATCCCCAGAACCCCAAAGCAGTAGCACGTTCAGAATGAACAAGCCTTTGATAAAGGTGCAGCTATTGAGACACTGGACAGGATATGGCCTATTCTAAGGGCCACATTTAGGGTGGGAACAATTGTTATTTATTTTTAGAGTGGATGTCCAACTTGCTGCTAGTGATGAAGTGCAGCTTCCAACCAAGAGCCGCAAGCTCAGTTATTCCCATTCCCTTTCATGAAAAGCAGTTCCTGCCATTTTGCTGCCTGTCCATTTATAACAGAAAACTACAAGACAAGGCCCTGTAAGCAATTACAACTCAGCTATTATGGGAGTTGAGGAGACTGTGTTATGTATGCAAAGAACAATAACAAAAACTACTTAAAACAGTTACCAAAAATGTTTTTTAAACAATATTATGTATTAGAAATGCAAAGGTGGATTTAACTTACACGAAGAAAGCACCAACCTTCTGAAAGTGAACTGTTAGCAGATTATATGCAGTGTCCATTGCACTGTCCTGCACCGACACCAATGGTATAATAACGGAGACCAGGTGCAGTTAAAGAAAAAGTCAACTGTCCTCCCATGACAATACATTCTATAAGAATGAGAACCACTCTAGACAGAAAACTAGGGATGCACCAAATCCACTATTTTGGATTCGGCCGAACCCCCGAATCATTCACAAAAGATTGGGCCGAATACTGAACAGAATCGGTATCCTAATTTGCATATGCTGATTAGGGGTGGGAAGGGAAAAACATTTTTTACTTCCTTGTTTTGTGGCAAAAAGTCACGTGATTTTCCCCATATGCCAATTAGGATTCAGGTTTGGTTCGGCAAGGCAGAAGGATTCGGCCAAATCCCAAACCGAATCCAGGATTCGGTGCATCCCTACAGAAAACACATAAGGTTATATTGGCATGTCCAATTTTATATAGCAGATTATATTTTCTACTGAAACTACTGTGCCGCCCGGTTGATAATTTTACAGTTGATTAAGTAGAGATGCACTAAAGTCATGATTTTTTTTTATTTAATTAAATACTGAATCCTCCATGAAAGATGTAGCCAAACCACGGTAGGTTTTCAAATACTGTTATGCAAAAAACAGTTCTTTTATGTGTTTTTAATCCAGTTTTGAAAATTAGCTTCTCTAGTGGGGAATTTGTTAAAGGGAATGTCAACCCAAAAATATTTTTTGCCTAATAAAAGAAAACAACTTTACAATATATTCATTACACATTTTCTTTGGTGTTTAAGTTACTTGTATATGTATTGTTGTTGAAAGCAGTGTCCTTTTTCTATACTGCTGGTTCAGACTATTATTACAATGTACGACAAAGCAGCTGATTAACAGACTTGTCTTTGCTGCTAGGAACCAATACTTTTGCAAAATTGTTTTATAAGTAACAAGCAGGAGTTAAGCTAATACTGCTTTCAATAGCAATTGTTTTTAATAATAGCTTTAGAGGAGACATATAGGATAAATGAAAAAACCCAATTTTTTTAGGAAATTATAAGTAATATTTGGTGTTGCTTTTACATGGCGCTAAAAATTAATATTGTTTTCAAAAATAGCCCCTTTATTGGAGCTCCCTATAGATGTTCACTTGTCCCTGTTGGTGTTTAAAATGAGGGGTGGGCATGTCCTAACAGTCCCTGCCAGAAGCACAATAGGAGGGGGACAGCCAATCACAGCTGTGCAGTCACACAAGCACAGACATGCTTCACTTCCCTATCAGGTCCTGCTAGCTGCTCCCCTGCACAGCCTGGGAATTCAGGGAGCAGGAAGTAGAAGAGAATGGAGGGATTATTAGGGTCTCTGCAGAAATATTTAGTAGATCAGCCTGAAACACTAGATTTTTAAGCATAATTCTTCTACATCTAAATTCGTATAACACACTGTTAGGTTCTTATTTTTTACACAAAATGTCTCCTTTAAAAACACTGAAAATTTTTAATAAATGAGTATTGGAAAGTTGCTTAGAATTTATTTGGGGGTTGCCTTGTCCTTTATGTACAGTTCTGTGGCCTGGAGAAGTCTAGAATAAAAGGAACATTATTAAGATTATTTCTCATTTTTGTTCAATTGTTAAAGCTGTTCTTGTCTAGTAAAACAAGGCTGCAGCCATTTCTGTGAGTTGCTTAATTCATAAACATATTCAATGTTAGACTGGGGAGCCAGATTCCCACCAGGAAGCCTTAAGCTGGCCACAGACGCAAAGATCCGATCGTACGAATCAACGTACGATCGGACTTCCCCATCTCCCGACCTGCCACTAACCATTCAGATGAAATAAAGTAGTAAAAGAACAGATCAGCCGATGTTCTGCCCCTGACAGTAATCGTAGGAAAGTTATGTCTGACCAAAGCTAGTGACAGTCTCCCTCTGAAAATCGTACGATCGACAATACACGCAGAGATATTACCCGCAGCCGACAGAAATCTTTTAACCTGTCGACCAAACGACCATCTCCACTGGACGAAAAATGCCGGGACTCTCCACACACGGTCCGGAAATTGTACGAATCCTCGATTCGTACGATCAGATCTTTGCATCTATGGCCAGCATTAGACCCAAGGCCCACCTTCTTTGCTCACCTTGTTTATTCCTTTATTACAGGCAATCATATATATCCTTCCGTCTAAACTCCCCCCCCCCATACATGAGTGTGGAACAGTGGAACAGTCTTGGTATAAATACACAAGGCCACATGGTTGGAGGAGCAGGAGCCCATCAGGAGTTTTCCTGGTACTCTGGTGAACCAATCTGACACAGAAAATATTTCTACAGTTCTATATTGCATTTGGCCATTGTATGTGACTAACTCACTATGGTTAACTACATGTATGTCATTGCTTTTGCATGACACAATGTGGCAGAAATAATGGGCAAAACTAATTAATGCTCCCTGGAAAACCTTTGTTAGCACAGGTATGTTTTAGCTATAATATATAGGGAGAATTAAAGGAAAACTATACCCCCAAAATGAACACTTAAGCAACAGATAGTTTACATATTTTAAGTGGCATATGAAAGAATCTTAACAAACTGGAATATATATTTAAGTAAAAACTGCCTTTTTACATCTCTTGTCTTGAACCACCATTTCATGATGTTCTGTGTGTTGCCTCAGAGATCACCTGACCAGAAATACTACAACTGTAACTGTAACAGGAAGAAGTGCGGAAGAAAAAGACAGAGTCTCATTTGACCTAATAAGTATGGCTTGTTGGTTTGTTTGAGTGCACACGATCCCAGGGGGCGGCCCTTATTTTTAAAATGGCAATTTTCTATTTATGATTACTCAATGGCACATACTACTAAAAAAGTATATTATTATGAAAATGGTTTATTTACATGAAGCAGGGTTTTACACATGAGCTGTTTTATGCAATATCTTTTTATAGAGACCTACATTGTTTGGAGGGTGTAGTTTTCCTTTAAGTGCATGGAAATCCAACAGAATGTATGTATTTCCCCCTTTTAGCAGAAGAAGGTGACATATAAGAAAGCCAAAGGCAGAGAGTTATTTAATGCTCTCTAAAAAAAATTTAAAAAGTGAGTCATTCTCTGCTGTGTTATTTATGTAAGTAATTAAGTGCTAAATGTGAGCTGGCAGTAAGATATACAATACAGGCTTCTATTAAAGAGGGTGCAATTAACAGTTTTATATCCTATTACTAATTGCTTGCCTCACATTCCAAGAGATACACATGTCCTACAGTACAGCAGTTGCCTCTGGGTTTTTGCATCAGAGGGCTAATTTATAAAGCAAGGCAAGATGTAAACTGCATAAAATCGGAAAAGTAATTATGTTTCTTGCCTCCAATCCACAACCCTTAAATGGAAATAGAACGTCATTTGGGGATCTCAATTGTTTAAAATGAATAAATGAATTTCCAAATGGAAAAATGTCTTCCAACAATTAGACTCTGAAGAAAGGGACATATTAAATAACATCCTTTACTGTTCCATGGACACGTAGCTCCAATATAGTCTACGCTTATTCTTTGTCCTACATGAAAAATACCTATTTGACTTCATAAAATTCACAATTGTTTTTAATGAAAAGGTTCTTTGCATTTTGGACATACTGTATACTATCTTTAATTCCACTCCTTCTAATTTGTTCTCTGATATGTCTTCTCTACCCTCCTACTTTGACTCAATTCCCAAGGACAGCATTTCTGCAGTGACAGGAGCACAGTGAGAAGAAGCACCAACATGGGAGCCTGCAGGGACAATCACATAATCCTGTTGTGACTGTTCATGTAGATGGGCAGACAGAACGAAAGACAAAGAGGCAAATAAAGATGAGAAATAAATGTTTATTTTCTTTTATTCCTAGAACTATAGTTGAATGGTGAATAATTTTCCTCTATATACATTTTTTATGAGTAAATGGGGATCTCAACTAAATGCTGGAGGAGGCACTTGAACTGGAAAAGTTCAAAAACTAAGAGAGGGTCAGACTGGACTTTAATTGGCAAGATAGAGTGCACAAATACATATTCGATATTGCATAAAAATGTCGGAGGGTTAAAATGTGTTGTGTTAAAATTAGGAATAAAGCAACAGACCTAAAACATTCAGGTTAAGTGCTTTTGCATGTTATTATAGAGTTAAATCTTAATACTGCTGAATTGTGATATTGCATTAATTTGGAAAATAGGAACAGAAAGCGCTTTCTGTGGTATGTGGTTCAAGAATCCCTGACAAGCCAGTTAATGGAAACCGCTCGGTGTCTCAAGGATATTATAAGTCTGCAATTTCTTGAGGTTTTTTTTTTTATTTCTTTTAGATGCGGGGATAATGTCTTTATAAAAAAATAACAATGAGAAATAAGCAATAATTAAATATGTGATGTACTAACCTATGAAATTGAATCAAATATGTTACGTAATCAAAAATGTTGATGATGTTTTGATCTTGTATAAAATAGGGATGCACCGAATCCAGGATTCGGTTCGGGGTTCGGCCAGGATTCGGCCTTTTTCAGCAGGATTCGGCTGAATCCTTCTGCCCGGCCAAACCGAATCCGAATTCTAATTGGCATATGCAAATTAGGGGTGGGGAGGGAAATTGCCTGACTTTTTGTCAGAAAACAAGGAAATAAAAAAATGTTTTCCCCTTCCAACCCCTTTTTGGAATGCATATGCATTCGGTTCGGTATTCGGCCGAATCTTTTGTGAAGGATTCGGGGTTCGGCCGAATCCAAAAAAGTGGATTCTGTGCATCCCTAGTATAAAACTGTATAACACAGCATATAGAGCGCCAAGCAACTGTCCGGACCTGTGTGATTGCTTTTTTGCTAATCTGCAGTTTGGTGCACCTTTCAATAAATCTTATCTTTTGAGTTTGAGCATTATCCGTGTGTCCAGATGTGGTGATTACCTGGGAGTTTAACTAAAAAACTTTCAGTTGCTATGTGGCCCATGAATGCTCTTTACATATTTTGTCTAAGCAGATAACATGCAGAGACGCTACTATATGTGTGCTTATCCATCACCCAAAGAGTTACAACTAAGGTTACTCTAGTAAGAGGCAAGGCTTCTTGGTTCCTACTCCATTTGACTAGCTGACAATCACTCTGATAGACTGGCAAGGAAAGGTCTATATTTCTAAATATGTTTTGGTGCACCCATCTGGTGCCACTAGTTTAACTTTATTAACTGTTCAAGCATAGCCTTTCTTTCCAATGTATGCACTAATCAGATGCGTACAGTTCTACACATCTTCTAAATTGCCAAGTAGTACAATGTTTTATCTGGAGACATTAAGCCACAAAGCATTACTTTTTTTCATGTGTAGTTTCGTTTCTGTATAGTTTCACCTATGTATATTGCAGCGACATTGCAGCGACATGTGTTTTGACTGAAGACATTTCTCTTTTGTGGCAAGTTAAACTCATTCAACATCACTTGAAAAATCAGAAGAACTTACCCCTTCAACATACTGCAGCATACGACGTGTGCTCTCCAGTGACTGAAAGATAAAAGAGTAGATATTAAGTATTAAAGTCAAAATACTAAGTGGTTTCACTTAGGGGGTTATTTATCAAAAGTCAAATTTTAAAGCTTTGTGAGGTTTTTTTATACCTCTAATGGACTAACTACTCCACGAGAAAAAAACGGAATCTCTCAAATTGATTTTTGATCATTGAGTTTTTGAAAGAAACTCACTGAAAAAAACATCATGAAGGCTACTAACATCTTCAAATGGTTCAAGGGACCAATGCCTTTTTTTTAACCCCTGATAAAGTTTTTTGATTTTAACCCAGAAAATTCAAGTTTTGACTGAAAAATACAGTTGAAAACTGAAATTTTTCGGGTTGAATACAACTCACGTTCATTTCTGCCTAGCAAAACTTCGCTAGGGATCTTGCGCTCAGGTCATGTTATGTTAAATGTTGGTGCATATACTTGCAGATTACACTTTTTAAAACATATGTCCAGGGAACCTTAATAAAAACAAAAGAGTTATTATAATGCCCTACACATGTGCCCACTGTAAAAATAATGTTCCATATGTTTTCAAATGTATAGGGAAAGTCAAAAGATAGCAGCACTCCCATCTTGTGAAGATAAAACCGCCTTTATTATTTCATATGGCAACTCCAGCAACGTTTCGGACCCTCCAGTACTTTGTCAGCTTGAGAAAGGACCTGGAGTCTCTTTCGCTAACGAATTAGCGCTTGCGTCCGCTAGTAAATTGGCTATGTCTCTGCGACCGGTAACATTGGTGAACTGTCGCTATCGTTAGCCACTTCGCCCTTTAGTAAATCTACCCCAATGTTCTTTGTGCTTCCAAAAATAATGCAAGAAAATGCCACCTGTATTCATCTCCCTGTCCATTTGCTGAGAAGGCAACCATAATATTGGCTACATTTTGTGGCTTGAGCACTGGTTTGGCTTCAATTACAATTACAAAAACTTTGCTAGCCAGCCCATGATTCCCTCGAACAACAGAAGATCACTAAGGTGGCAATGAAAATCAAGTGTATTGTTCAATCCTGACACTTCTAACATATATATATATATATATGCGTATTAGCATTTTACTAGTAACTTAAGTTAAATTTACATCCAGCAAAGCCCAAGGTTTGAATTAGTGATTTCAAATTCTCTTAAATGTGCATCTTAAAAAAACATTCATTTTAAAATCTGTTGTATGTGCTTCAAGGTCATAAAGAGGCGAAAAATTATTTTTATTTTTCATAATCTAAATAGTTGCCAATGTGGTAGTTCATTTAGCAGGTGAAACCAACCCCTAAGGTTGATATGTGGGGAAATCCCCTGCAAGAGCCTATTAAAGATAGGTGAGGTACTTGGTGAGGTACTTCCTCTTTGGCCTTTTTTTAGGGAGCACCAGACTGACATGGCCATACCAGTTTTGGAAGACTGATTCCTTCAGAGTTAGCTAGTGTTAATAGGTGGGGTGAGTTCTTGCATTACAGCCATGGGTGGCCCCTTTACAAGGTGAATTTTAACTAGGAATGAATGCAGCATTGGGGTATAGTTGGATCTGGCTATGGATCCAAAGTTTAAAGGCCAAGTGATACTATGCATGCTACTTAATAAATCTGTCCTGATATGCAAGAGACATACAATAGACCACAAGACAGGCCTGTCCCTTTAATCGTATAATATCTTGGATAAAATACTGAGAACTGTTGAGTTCCATTTTCTTTTGTACAGGTATGGAATTTATTATCTGTGAACCTGTTATCCAGAAAGCTCCAATATACAACACTGGCACAAGTCCTATTAAGGCAAACAATTGCTCTTTTTTTTACGGGTTTGTTTTATTCTGTGCACTAATTAGAACTTTACTTGTACTTGATTATTAAGCTGCATAAATCCATATTTGTGGTGTTTATACAAATGGCCTGAAGGTGTCACTGTCTACATGAGTTACTGTGCATAATACCTGTCAGCTTAAAAGTGAAAGTTACTTTTGTGTATTGGCTGCATGAGAGCCTACTAATAAAAGCAATGTAATACTCTACTCATCCTCGGCTACCCAAAACATAACAAATGGGGACAAGGATTGTTCTTCTACCTCTGCAGCAGCCTGCAGCTTTTCTTCCAAACCCTGGTGAGCCTACCATACCTTTTACTGCTTGGATTTGCATGTTTGGAAACTACATTATTGTTGCTGACCAAGGGGAGATTTCTGCAGTTAGAAAGCGTGCTTGCTTTACTTATTCACTGCCTGGGAGCAGAGGGACAGCATATAGTCTATACATTACCATTACCTGATGATACTTATGAAACTGCTCTTACTGCTATAAAGAACTTTTTTGTGCCAAGAGTAGAAAGATATAAATTCCGCCAGCGTGGATGGCGTAATGGCGAATCCACAGAACAATTTGTAGCAGCTTTGAGACAGCTGGTTGTTACCTGTGAGTTTGGGAATCTAACAGATGAAATGCTAAGAGACCAAATAGTTAGAGAGAGACTGCTCCTAGAGCAGGATTTAACCCTTACAAAGGCTATTACAGTTGCTAGCCAAATTGAAACAGCAGTGGCAGAGGCTAAAACTCTCAGTCAGGGAACTGCTGGGAAAGTACAGACTGTGAATTCAGCACTGTGGCCTAATAATGCACAGTCACAGGCAAAATACAGTGCTAAGGAAAGGGATTCACCTACACTGCAAAACCATGCAGCAAATACGAATAGAAAATACTGCTTTCGCTGTGGTTCAACACAGCAAATTATGTTACATGTCCTGCAAAAGCTAAATGGAGCTGCAAATGCACAAAAGTAGGACATTTTGCTAGGATCTGCCGTAGTTCTGCTAAAGATGTTCATGAAGTCACTACTACAAATGTTACAGTACTAAGTGTGGATAAAGCTGGTACATTTATTCCAGACAAGTTTATATGCACTGCCAGTTCTGCTTCTGCTGACAAGGGACACTCCATTAACCTGATGCTTGATACAGGTTCAGCTGTTTCTATACTACCAAAGGATATTTTCTTGTCTGCTTGTAGCACCTGCCCTGAAACTGGTCAGTTAATTAAAGGATCCAATCCCTGTGCTTGTTTGCTTGCCAGCGACTGACAAATTTGAATCAAATACTGCAAAATGTGACTTTTACATTGTGAATAAGGGAACTGCTATACTTGGAAGGAATCTCTTTTGCTAAACCTACAATTAGTTGATGGTCTCATTACTACAGCACCAGTGCCCAGTGTCTAAAATTTCACCACAAAGCAACACTTCACTGGTCTGTGCAAAGAACTTTGTACACAAAATTAAGTTGAGACCAGATGTAAAACCAGTACCATTCCCTGATTCAGCATGGGAAAAACTTGCTATTGATATTGTCAGTCCTTTTACAGATGCTCCTATAGACTGTAGATTTGCTATAACCTTGATAGACTATTACAGTAAATGGCCTGAAATTGCATTTGTTTCTCATATAACATCAGCTACAGTAATAACATTTCTGTCTACAGTCTTCAGCAGAGAAGGTAATCTAAAGGAGTTAATATCAGACAACGGACCACAGTTTGTCTCATATGAGTTTGAACCCTTTCGGAGAGAGAGAAATATTGTGCATCTTCAGTGTATTACCCACAAACAAATGAAGAAATCGAGTGATTCAACAGAAGTCTGAAAGAAGCACTACAGACAGCAAATCTTACTGGGAAATCTTGGAAAGTATTTACAACAGAGTTCCAACATAACTACAGAGCAACGTGCCATGCAACAACCCAATCATCTCCAGCTGAATTATTACATAGCAGACAGATGCGCAGTAAGTTACATGTTGCAGACATCAAACTTCCACAAAATACTGTGCCTACAAAATCATCTACTGCTGACATTGTGAAACGTCAACAAGCCAAATGTAAGGCTTATACTGACAGAAAACGTGGTGCAAGAGAAGTGCACTTTCAGCCTGGATCTTTAGTCAGAATTAAGAAACCAGGAATACTGAAACAAGGACAATCTAAATATACTACACTACATGAAGTGAGACAACAGCGACCACCATACACATATGAACTATCTGATGGACATATATGGAATGCAAGTCGTCTTGCTCCTGTTAGATATGACTTTGGAGAAGCTCCAATTGATGAAGGACATTTTCCTACTCCTGATGTCAACTGCAATAGGCCTGAAGAAAGTGAACCTATAAGGCGTACTGAGAGAATCAGAAAATGACCTGCATGGACTAAGGATTATGTGATGTGAAGAATGTATATTATTGCTTTAAGATGTATTGTTGTTGTTTATTATAGTTGTCGAAATGCTTTCCTACTATAGGGGGAATATGTGGTGTTCATGCAAATGGCCTGTAGATGTCACTGTGCTCATACTTATACTGTGCATAATTCCTGGTAGCTTAAAAGTGGGAGCTACTGTTGTGTAATGCCTGCATGACTCTGCTAATAAAGCACTGTTATACTCTACTCATCCTCGCTACCCAAAATATAACAATATTGATGGCAATGTTGTTCTATGGCATGGTAACCCAGAACCCCTGTCTTGAAAACCCTAGGTTGCAAATGTTCAGAATAATAGATTCCATATAGTACCAGTTTTGCAATTACTAAAGCATTGCTCTTTGAAGTGCACATCTTCTATGTGGACACAATTTCTTAATGCTGAACCTATTTAAAGCTAAGAATACATACAGAAAAATAAAGAATTCTTTATCTCACCTCATCGGCCAGCTGATCTGCACGCCTTTGCATCTCCTCCAGCTCATTGCGCATATCAGCGTCATCTGCCATGGTGGCTGAATGTGTTGTGTACAAGGGGTCTCCCTACAAAACTCTCTACCTGAAATAAAGGCATGACATATTAATACAGTGGTACAAGTATATACACTACATAAAAGCATTCAGGACCAAAAAAAAAAATCTATAGGCCTTCTACATGCTGCTCATTAATTAACTGTATCAGCTTTTTTAACCTTGCTGCCTTCCTGCACTTTACATAAAATACATTTCTTATTGTCTGTACAACAAACAGAACTTGGAATAATGATATTGTAATAGTTATGCACAGCTTGTAGTGTAGGGTTGTCATCTGTCACCTGTGTTTTGACCCGGGCTGCAGTCTGCCCCGTTTTCAGTAGGGATGTAGCGAACTGTTCTGCTGCGAACTAGTTCGCGCGAACTTCGACCGTTCGCGTCCGCCGAATGTTCGCGAACGTTTGGGAACGTTCGCATTTTGAGTTCGCGTTCGATCGTTCGACCATTCGACCATTCGAATTCCTTCGACCGCTAAAAATCGAACGATTTCCATTCGTTCGAACGATTGTAAGCATTCGATCGAATGAAAAGCATTCGATCGAATGGCTTCGATCGTTCGATTCGAATGAAAATCCTTCGATCGAATGATTAAAATCCTTCGATCGTTCGAATCGAACGATTTTAGCGGGTGTTCGAAGTTCGCGAACTGTCCGCGAACGTTCGCATTTTTTGCCGGTGTTCGCGAACGGCGTTCGCGAACACCAAATCGGCAGTTCGCTACATCCCTGGTTTTCAGCTATGTAATCAGACCTTTACAATAATATGTGTATAAAGCTACTAAATACTTAAGCCAAACATGCAGTGTTATTGATTTCGGTATAGAAATTTGCTGTCTATATATGTAAGAATATTACAAGTTTGCTGAGTTCTATCTCTATATAAAAGAGCAAGGTTGGCAGCCAAATGCTTTTATTTAAATCACAGAACTATAAGCTGCTTCTAATATCCTTATATTGTTAATAGCAGGTTGTATGTTTCTCATACTGCTCAAGAATGAAAACTGAGAGGGGTTTGGTGATTAATGCACCATAGTTGCTTGATGTTTAATTTTACCTCACAATGTAATCTTTATAAAGTCCATGAAGTTTTAACACGTTTCCCAAAGCACTGATCTGATAAATATTTCACTGTGTTTGCATAAGCCCTGCTCTCAGTCCATGAGCCCATAAGTAGATATGCAGAGACATAACACAAATCAAAGCAGGCTGGAGCCATATATTTTTTATAAAAGTTTGTTGGACACTATGACAGGTTCCCAAAACATCAGGACAGCAACAAGTCTCTTAAAGGAGAAGGAAAGCAACCAAAGTAGTTTATTGCCATAGATTAGCCACAATAGTGCAAGCTAGAACACTATATTTATTCTGTAGAATGCTTTACCATATTTGAGTAAATGGCTCTAGACACTGTCTCTGTTTGTTTAGATAGCAGCTGCCATATTAGCTTGGTGTGACATCACTTCCTGCCTGAGTCTCTCCCTGCTCACTCATAGCTCTGGGCTCAGATTACAGCAGGGAGGAGAGGAGGAGAGGAGCAAACTGAGCATGCTCAAGCCCTAGCCCTGGAGGTTTAAGCTGAAAACAGGAAGTCTGATACAGAAGCCCATGAGTACACAATAGAAGGAAAGAAATGTGCTGTTTCTTTTTACAGAGGAGCATTACCTTGAGGGTTTACTGGTGTATTTATATAGACCTTTCTGATGAAGCTTACTTACTTTTAGCCTTTGCTTGTCCTTTAAAGAAAAATGGCTTTTATTTCCAGCCTGCAGTAAACAGGTAAAAGTAAAGGCAGTGTTTTTCCAAACAGAAATTTCTTTCAGCAGCAGTATAAGTAATAATAAAATAAAGACCTTCCAGCGGTGACTATGTGTGCACAGGCACATAGGATCCTTTGTGCCAAGATCCCAGACACTGTCTATTTGTCTCTCTGAGGGTTGGACTCCACGGGCGATTTCCACTCGATCCGGCGCACTGCGCAAAAACGCAGGTGCCAAGTCGGATGCAATAGAAATAAGGTAATAGCATTGTTGGATGGTGTCGCATCATCGGACATCGGCAGCAGATCGGACCTAAATCGCCCCTGTAGTTCTACCCTTAATATCATAACTACCATGAAGACTTATGGTAGCAAAGTGGTATACTCTGTTAGCTATAGATAGAAGTGATAACTTTTATTAGCTTACTTAGCGGTTAGAATGAGTGCTTTTGGGACTACTTAGGTCCCTGCTTCAGGCATGGATACCCCCTATAATAAGTTATATAATAAAAGGTATCACTCTATATTTTACAACTATAGTATTGGGAATCTTGGAAGAGAATGTAAGCTAATTTTTTAAATGCCACGATACTGAATTGTTCAACTGTTTATAGCACTCCACGTATACAGGAAAACATAACTAATATTCATTGATCATGTAACTCTGTATGGCATATCTGGAGGCTGTAATAGCCCATATTAGATGGGGAGTGGATATTTTAAAACCATGGTTTACATAGAATCCATACTTATAGCGCAAGGATAATCAATGTTTGGATCTACCATAGTAGCAGAACTACAAATCCCAGTACATCCTCCTCATTAGCTTTCTAGTGAGAGCTGAGAGGTTGTGCAATATGTGAATGGCAGAGGTTGCCTAACCCTGTTACAGGAAAAAGAAGCAGGTCTAACAAAGCCAGCGTGCTCTCTGTTGATTCCTTTTCATCAGAGAATGACCATTTACTATCAAGGGACCAGGAATGAGGTTAAAGTGAGATAAGATGCTTTATTCAGATTGAAATGTGTTGCCCATCATCCTGCATATTACCCATCTGCTTGGTTTTACTGACTCTTTTCCATAATGCAATTATTTGTACTTCTTTACTTAAGTCTGTTACTGTATATTATATTATATTGTCTGATAATATTAAACAAAAGTTTCCCTAGTTTCACCATGATATGTTAAAAAGCAATAGAGAAATTAAACGCAAACATGGTTTCATGGCTGATAACCTTTCATTCATGAGCCTCAGTCGCTGAGATCACTATTCAGCATGGCAGGAATTACACAGAATGGAAAGAGGGGATTTAGCCCATCACTAATACAGAAAGGTCAACACTATCTGACCAATCAGGTAAATGAGAGCTCCATGTGACTAGCTGGGTGATATTATAAATCCTACACATCTCAGTCACATGACATGGAGCTTATATAAAATCCTTAACTATTTGGTGGTCTGTGAAGGAGGGAGACGCTTGCACTCCCAGTGCTTAGACTTAATAATGACTTTGGATTACTTGCAGCAATTAACCTATTTCTGAAGTCAAATAGAATCATGCTCTTTACTGACAAACCAAAGAACATGATTCATTATTAGGCTACTGTATAGAAATACATAGGAAAAAGACTGTTGTTGGTAATGCTGGAGGGCTGCCTAGCCTATGGCCTTACTCAATATGTGTGAACGACTATTAATACATTTATAATATAAATGGGATTTGCTTAAATCAGTGTAGAATATAGAATGTAAGAAGGACACTAGCAAGAGAATGCATCCACTCAGTACAGATTAGTGTTTGTCTTTACTGGGAACATGTGGAAGAATCTGATTGTCTCCTCTGACTGACACATAAAGGAGATAGAATAGCTCAGGGGACAGGCCTAAAGCAAAGTCATGAGAAGAGAATTGGCAGGTCTCTTTCATCTCCAAAAGTTATGGCCTTTACTTATTATTACTTTCATATTTTAGAGCTCCCTATGGGTTAAGAAGTTTACAAATTCCTGATTAGCTAAAATGCTCTATAACTTGTGACAGTGAGATTGCAAGGAATGTAGAAGATCCCCTTGTCTATTTCTGATTACTGTATAGCCTGGGCACCATTTTAGTGAGACACAAATCAATTAATAAAATAATAGTATCCAGTTACACTCCATATAATACTTAACTATATAGGGCCAACATATTTCAAAATGCTTAATAGAGATTTTACATCTTTCACATCAGTCCCTGCACCATTGGAGCTTCAGTCTAAGTCCCAACGCATTCACTCAAACAAGGATCACTTTTATCAGGATGATAAGTCTATGTAAGAAAGGTGAAGAACTGCGCTTTTCTCTGTAATTATAAAGCAGCACCTAAAATAGATGTGGGTCCACTGGTCCATGTGTAAAATTCAGAAAGTCAAAGGAAGGTGCGCTAAAACGGTGATCAAGTAACCTGTACCTAAAAAGAAAAAGCAATCCCGATAGTGAAGTAGCCTTTTAACATGAGAGATAATTAAAACATCGGAACTACTCACAAAAGATATGCGATCAGCAGCTGATCGCTAGTGATGGGCGAATTTATTCACCAGGCGCAAATTTGAGGCAAATTCACGCGATTCGCAGCGGGCTAACAAATTCACGAAACCGGCGTGAAAATTCGCCGGCGTCAAAAAAAAATGGACGCCAGCATTCGTTTTTTTTGGACGCCGAATCAAATTCGCCCATCACTACTGATTGCATATCTTTTGTGAGTAGTTCCGATGTTTTAATTATCTTTCGTGTTAAAAGGCTACTGCACTATTGGGATTGCTTTATCATTTTAGGTACAGTTTACATGATCACCGTTTTAGCGCACCTTCCTTTGACTTTCTCACTTTTATCAGGAGCCAATTAAACTGCCTGTATGGATTTGGGAAGAACCCCACAAACCAGTGATGTAAGCCTGCAGTGATTACCATAGTGCTTACTATAGCCTTTAATAATGTGATAGTCAAAGGGGTACTAATATTAAAATCCAAGTTCCCCTAATCTAGAAAATGTTTGTTGCAATTGTGGATTAGCAGTATGGCCAAATTCAAAGACTTTCAACAAAGGTTTGGGTTTCTGGTGTTATTTATACATCTAGGACTCATTATGTCAAATAATTATCAGCAAAATCTTTTTTTTGAGAACTAGATGTTTGATTGATGAATGATTGCCCACTCAATCTAGAATAATATCTGGTAGACCCTGACACAAGTATACTGTTATTCGTCTGTTGAATTGGATTTTTCCTAGTCTGAGGAATGCATCCTTAGCAGATGGAGGATACAGAATTGCTTCAATGACTTTGTATGACTTTTTTATTTAAATTAAACTGGTGTCATGTCATAATTTGCTGTTCAACATCAAGTTTGCATCTGCATGAGGATTCTCCATACTCTTTAAGAAGTGCTGCTTTACAGAAGTCTATGTCAAATGCAGTAGCAACTCAGACTTTACAAGCCTGAATGAAGGATTGCCCATGACACACCATAAACCATGTACTGTACTTATATCATAATCAAAGGAGACTTCTTGTATAAACTGTGTATGTTCTTTGCTAGGCCGGTGCCAATTGTTTCTCACTTTAAAACCAGACAGAAGTATGAAGGCTTCATCCGTTGCTAGAGCATTAAGCACACTCATAAAGGAATCTAATCCTAAAGCTTGGCTGGTTTATTTCCAGTCACAGATCCTTTTAAATAACTAGAGGTGAAATAATTAGAACTGTATACACCTTAAGCATGCCGTTATGTGTGTTGTATTTTCAATACAACAAAAATACATTACAATGCACAAAAATGTTGCCTATTTGCCAAATGCATACCCTAAGCATTCATATTTTTTTCTAATGCATATCAACTGACTTTCTATCATTTTAAATATGATGCCATATGCAAGAACAGATGCCTCTTGGACTACAACAGGGAGCAATCTATATTTAATTACCTTTAATATCCTGTGCCAAAATTCATTTTTACAAAAGATAGACTATTCAATAAGTATTTGTTACAGAATGCCAGTAACTGATGTTCAGCAATTTGTTTCATAACAATACAAGTAGTTTTATGTCTCCAGGTCAGATGAATGGGGTATTACCTAACCAGATACGGCTTTGGGACAAACAACTCAGCCTCTCAATCCAGATGCCTTCAAGTTATCAATGGAAATGAGCTAACTAGATAACCTGATCAATTTTACTTCTTAGGGAAATCTCTCCAGTCAACTATACAGATGAAATATTTAATGAATGTTGGTATTTATGAATTAAAGCAGTCCCATGTGACTTCTTCAAGAAATACTGTTTGTCTGTACCACCAATATAAAGAAAGGAATTGTAATTACTGTTTATAGATAGGGCAAAAGTAAATAAGGTATACAGTGGTACAGAAATAGTCACCTAATGTAGATACTTGTATATATGGGCATTTTTGTCTGAAACCAATTGTTGTGAAAGTAAAATAAATTCTGTAGCGAGAAGACTATAAGGGGTTTAATCACCAAATATTAATTTGATCAGCTTATACTAAAAAAGTGTATCCATACACCACATAATAAAATGGCACAAATCAAGAAGTCTGCTAATTGAACTGCAATGAGATATGTTTCTACAAAATAATTCCTTACTACATTTTATATGGAAGAAGATTCCACAGAAGCCGAAGGAGCCCAGCATAAGTTTCTTGTGGTGAGTCAGAGCACTTGACTCCAATACATTTGGCAGTGTTCCATGCATGGGCAGTGAAGGTGCTAAATCATAAATTGCACCCCTTAATCTGTAATTCATACAACAAATGAACTCACAAGGAAATTATCTGACAGCTAGGCATTTGGGTGACTGCAGAAGCCAGAGTTTTAATTAGCAATAATTGCAGAGTACAAATATGATGTTTCTCGCTGTGCAGAAATTCAACTGAAAATTCAAATGCATTTCTTGTTTAGTGGGAATATAATGTTACAGTAAATGAACAACTGTCTAAGATACAAAATGATTGTTTCTGGAAAAAAGAAAGCCATCTACCATCTTCCTAAACTGAAGCCTCTTGTCATTTAGACTGTTGGGTAGATTTGCAAGATGTCCTTCCTGCCTATCAGTAAACTGATGTAAAAAAACATGAATTTAATTGATTGTAAGGCTCTGTTGTGGCTTGAACCCAGTACCTTCTAGTTGTTGGTTGTCTCCTCAACAAATACGCCAGGAGAGGAGCCAGAATGTGCTCATCTCCCTTTCACTTATTTCCCTATCTGTGTTGTATCACTCCAGCAACCTTTTTGGTTGGGGCCAGCCGATCATGTCTGGAATGGCCAATTCCAAGCAACTTTTCAATTGGTCTTCATTATTTATTTTTTATAGCTTTTTTTTAATACTTTGCCTTCTTTTTATCAATCCTTGCAGCTTTCAACTGGGGATCACTGACCCATCTAAAAACAAATGCTCTGTAAGGCTACAAATGTATTGTTATTGCTACTTTTTATTACTCGTCTTTTTATTCAGACCCTCTCCTATTTATATTCGAGTCTTCAGTGCATGGTTGCTAGGGAACTTTGGACCCTAACAACCAGATTGCTGAAATTACAAACTGGAGAGCTGCTGAATAAAATGCTAAATAACTCAAAATTCACAAATAATAAAAAATGAAAACAATTGCAAATTGTCTCCGAATATGACTCTCTACATCATACTAACCGTTAACTAAAAGGTGAACAAGCTTTAATGCCACTATCCATTAGATTATGCCCCATGAGTTAGGACCATAAGGGTACTGTTTTTTTAGTCCACTGAACATTCATCTTAAATAGGCACATTCAAATATGTTTGAAGATGTCTCCTGATTCCATATTAACATTGTGGGATGTAGTTAGAATGATTCTGAGTGGTGAGTATAAAATACTACAATATAGATATCTTATGTAGTATTGTAGGTCAAGGAAAATACAAGCAATGGCTTTAAAATACAGACAGAAGGCTCCAGTAACATACTGAAATAGATTTTGAACAAACTGCAGTTATTCCAGCTGTCTACAATATAAACCACATTACAGTTGGATTTATGAAGAAGGGTATACACTAAGGGGCAGATTTATCAAGGCCTGAATTGAAAATTCAAATTTCGAGTTTTTTTTATGCCCAAAACTGTCAAAATTCAACTAAGGAATTGTTCAAATTTGATTCGAGTTTTTTTTTAAAATTCTAATTCAATTTTCAAGATTTATCATACTCTGACCCTTTAAGAACTCAAATTTGATTATTCCCCAACTAATACCTGCCGAATTGCTGTTTTAGTCAATGGGAGATGTCCTGAGATCAATTTGGAGTGGTTTGCAGTCTTTCTGACATTCAAGCTTTTTTTGGAGAAAAAACTCAAATCTAGTTTTTAAAACTCAAATCGAATTTGATTCAAGTTTTCGGGTCAACCCTATTCACAGAGTTTTGGAAATTCAATTTCTTTTAATAAATTTCAATTGCACAAATTTCAAGTTCATGGGAGTTTATGGGAGGTTTTGAAAACTCACATGAATTTGAAATTCGACCTTTGATAAATGTGCCTCTAAATGGTCCTATTTAGATCAGACCAGATCACATACTGAACATTGTACTTGAAAATCACAACTGACTTCAATGGTCAGTGGATCCTTTAAATTATACTGCAACCCAAGTTAGTAGTGCCTACAAACTGGAGAGAGGACCTGGTATGACAACAATTACAGTCCATTATAATGTATCTATTGTCCAGCCCATTCACTTTTCTGAATAAAGTTAGGTGTTGGTTGTAGTAATATATATATAGACCGATTGTAATTAATCCTTAGGTAGAAGGTATCCTGAGTTTTTACGACTCCTTCAAAGGAGCTCATCCTGTCTTGTAATAAAATGCAAGATAAGAAATAGGTAGGACACATTCCAAGAGACCATCTGGAGAGGGTCTTTTACATTTCAAAGAGGAACTGTTTGTACAGTTGTTATTGGTAAAAGGGACATCTAAAGAAATTAGTTGGTTTTCCTGTTTAACTTGTCATCAGCCAATCAGAACCATTCCCCATTTGGGTCAATGGCATAGAAACAGTATAACAATGGAATTGGTTTTTGGCTGAAGAGAAAAGGGAAGGAGAGGAGAAGAGAAGAGAAAGGGAAGCAGAGGGAGAGAGAGAAGGAAGGAAGTATAACCTGTGGGCACATTTTGAAAGATCTCTGTATATTTTGCTGTCTCTGGGCTGGATAATCTGAATAAATCGTTTCATCTCTACAACACTGTTTCATTGTGCAAAGACAAGTAATATTGAGAAACACAGTGCTGCCACACCAACATTATTCTAGTTTTGAGTATCTTCTTCTAAGGGATGTGCTCCAGTGCCTAAACATTAGTAAGAAAGCCTGTTTACTTCACTTCTCCTGTGTTAATCAAAGCCGCCCCTTACATAAAGTATTCAGCCTATGGTGGGCAAACACCCTGTTTTTTATTTTATGCAAAACAGTACCCTTGGGAATAAAAATCGGTCATTCCTAGCTCTGTCTAGTAAACCTAATTCATTATCATCTTTTCCAGCATAGAAATGTAATAACTACAGCATAGCTCCTTAAATTATATTTTGGCATGATATGGCCCTACATGGCTTCTGTAAATGGCATGTGCCTCCACACTTTGATAACAGATTCATGAAACTAATGATAATGACCAGCCTCCTGCATGTTAACTTGGATTTGGCCCTTCTGCCAATATGACCCTGCTAAACATGGAAATCCCAGACACAAACAACTCCAGGAGCATGAGAAACTCAAGAAAATGTTCAACTCCCTATTCAGTTATTTACTATAAGGGTTCTGGTTTTAGTACTGGATAAAGAGGTGGTTTTCCAACATGATAATGCCACAGACTGCTGGTAATGGGACATTTTATTGGAAAAAGCAAATTATCTTGTCCAGCAGGATGGGGTTAATTCTCTGTACAGTGAGCTAGTGTTGATGTTTGGATGCCTGTTGTAGGATGGTAAGTTATATGGGGTAGGGACTGAGGATCAAGATTAAGCATTTTTGTAAACTAATGCATAATATGTTGGTGATAGTCTTCAACCTCAGTCATTTTGCAACAACACAGTTGAAGGAATGGGCCCTTCTGATTCAAAGACTCAATACAGGCCTCTTCTATTTAGTGACTAATTACTGTTAAAATGTATTCGTGAAAAAACCCATCTGTGGTTTGTGCTTTTTTAATTAGGCATTGTTAAAAAAAAGCCTGGAACCCAGTCCCAACCATCAGTTCAATGACTCACAACTTTTGTGGCAGCTGTTACAATTGTAGACCATTTATTGATTCAAGCATCTTGTAATTTTCTCATGCTGACACAGAAAAGGACAAATCAATTTTACTAATATAATTATCCAGTGTACATCTTATTGTACCCTCTTGTGCTTGAACAACTCAATGGAACCTCAGTAATAATCCCAATTTTTCCCATAGTTTTGAATCTGAATCTGTGAATCCACCCAAAGAACTACAGTAAGTTTTAATACAAAACTTGGATCTCCTTTTAATTAATCCTAGTCCATTATTTATCTTTTCATCTTAGTACCACCTGTTGGGTTAAGAATAAACTAAGCTTAAATTCTTCAACTAAACTTGTGTCTGGCAAAGTACAGTCTTGCAGGCTGTCCTTCTGAATGTAGTGACATTGAAAGGTCAGGAAATATTAATATTCCATTACTAGCTCAGAAAGGCCTTTCTAATTCAAACTTAAATGCATGAATGAAATTAAAAGATTTTGGACACATAAACAGTCTTCACTGGTATTTGATTTTGTATTCCGGTTGTCCTCTCCACTAACCCTTTGAATGGAGCCACGTTATTATTGATCTAGCTAGAGACAATACATCTGAGCCAAAGGTCAATGTGTAATAATATATCTAAAACAGTGTTTGACCAACTGCACCGTGATTTAGTGCTGATAAAGAAGGGTTATTTAAGGGGATAGTTCATCCACTTCAACATTATTTTTTATTGTGAAACTCCGCTGCTGGAGGACGGAACAACTGCTCCAAGCCACCCCCCCCCCCCACAGAGCCAGACCCACAGTTTGAGAACCACTGATTTTTGTATGTAGATGTATTAATATGTTTCTTCTTGTGGAATTCCATATAAGTAACATGTTTATGCACACCTTTCATCAAAACTACACAGTACCAAAAATAATAGAGACCTATGATATGTCAATCAATTGCCAAGAGCAAAAATTAATTTGCACTTTTTGCCGGCTCTTTCACAAGACCATAGAAACCTTTTCATATCCTAGCTTATAAGCAGACAAACTACTGAGCAAACCCCGACCGGCACCCATTCAATATCAACTAAATCTGTGAGAAAAACACAATAATTCCATACAAATGCTGTAAAATAGAGTGTAATATTGTGTTTTAACAGATGTAATTGACACTGCAAATTGCTATTGGAGAAGACTCCTTGCATTGCTCTTTTAAGATTTTCATTTCGCTGAGTATTGGTTTAGTGCTGTTGATGCCATCAAATACAAAGGAAGAGTTCTGTCATTGCTTGTAGCGTGCAGGTAATTCGTATCAACTAGTACCACTGAACAGAGCTAAATATAGCCCAGCCAAATGAATGAAAGAACACTCAGTGGGATAACCATTAAACATCCACAAGTAATCCAACAGTATATAAACCTTATGTTTTGTTCTCTCCTGGGTAATTTCCTGAGTCATACTGTCAGACCAAACACCAATCTGTATGTGGCTAATCATTGCTGAGAATGTTGGGTATGGAATACTCAGCGGCTTCTATTTTTTAACTAACGGGATTATTGTTTGTGCTTCTTGCTGCATACGTTGCAACAAATATATACATATAAATGAATAAGGGCCTTGGTGATAGCCCTGACTGAGGCACAGTTTTGGAATAGTATTTCTTGAGAGATAATCTTTCAAAAGTTTTTGGGATGGAAAGGTCCTAAAAAGTTTATGCTGTAGAGTAACTTCCACATTTGCCACTAGTGTTCTTAATGTAGAGGAAATTCTGGATTCAGGACCTTCAAGGAGCACTTTCAGAACGCGATTGTCAAAAAAAGAGAGTATCTGTGTTAGTACACTGTGAAATCATCTTGAAAAAGTCCACATAAAACACAGCTTTGCTTGTAAATTGTACTTTGTCAACACTTTCTTGTTTTAACGTGAACTTTCCAAACGTATAAGCCTTCATTTTGGATGGTTTAGCATACTTGTATTGCATTTCAGCAATGCTCTTCATATTTTCAAATAAAACATTGTCAAATATGAAATAACCAGCAGGGGAAATCTGCTAAGCAGCACAAATACATGTGGGTATTATTGCCTGCAGAATATTGAGATAAATATTTGATAAAGAAACGCTACGCTGTTTATGGAAAATGTGTGTACACAAGGCTATAATACATGAAACCAGAATAATTGTAATATTCTGTTTTCATTATTTGCCTTCTGGCTTGAACAATTAATCACACCTGGACAAATAAAGTGTGTTAGTAAATTCATTGTGGTCCATTTGTGTTGACTTTGCTTCCCTAGCGCACAGCACTGCTGAATATTTTAGTGCTTTCTTACTAAAAGGCCATACATACAATAATGCGGCCATTAAGTAAACATGGTTATGTGTGAAAGGAACGACCATAACATATCCGACTATTAATAACTAGTTATGGTGCTCCAGAATCTTCTGCAATGCTGTATGAAAGGAGAGCTGCCATACTTTACTGCAATACGGGAATTCATGAATCAATAGGCCTGTTTTTTTATTCAGTAAATTGCTGCTTCAGTGACGCAGTTTGCAAAAGAGGGATGGCTGTTTCCATTGCTTACATTAATAAGAAGCACAATACTAATCTAAACAAACACATACATATATACATATATAGATATATATCCTGCATACATATACAGTACACTGTCTGCATAAACCAAATGGTGCCTATGATTAACGTAAAAGGCTCTGTCTCTGAAGTTTCCCATAGTCACAGATGAAATTATATATTATATACAAAATTATATGACGCTGTGGGGGTTATGCCACATTTTCCACTTCTCGTAATTTATTGAGCCAGGCATATGACTCAAGGCATGATTTTGTACAGGGTGTTGGCCTATTGATCTAAACAAGAGGACTCATCCACAGCAATCTCCTGATACAGCACCTCTATCCGATTTCCTCAATACGCATATCCTGACATGAAAAAGAAATGCAGCCTGGCTTGAAATCTCTTGAGATGCATTAAAAATCCAATTCCAAATTCTGATTGTGAATAACCTGTGTGTTAAAGGAACTTCCATGTCCACAAATGCCATCTGTCTCCTTTGCATCATGTTTTATGTATGTAAATACAAGAGCACCCTTTGCTTAACGACTGGAATGGGAGAATCTATTGTCATATACTTAATTTATAGGTCAATAATTTATATGATTATGCTGTGGCTGCATTCTGCTCAATTCACTAACATAGTCAACTGTCTTCACAAGCAAAGGAAAATTCAACAGCCTAGCAGTAAAGAAATGTAAAAAAACTGATAAAAAGCATATAAGCATAATATTTCCATATATGAATAAATATAAATACTACTTTTGACAGGAATACAAAGGTCATTGTATTAGTGTTTATCCTTATAAAACACACAATATAGACCAATCTGGGAACCTTATTTTTGCAATGCCAGTTACCCATAACCAAACATCCAAATGTACTGTCAGAGCAGTCCAGCCAAATCCAACATTATGTGTATTTTTGCCCTGCTATATGCTGTTATAGTCTGTGCTATAGCTGTGCCCAACTCAGTCTTTGGGAGCTTGCTGAAAAGGTGCATTGGGGTGGGGTCTCTCTGTTTTACAGTCAGTGCCCAAACCATAACCTCTGTTTTAGATTATGAGATTGCACCGTTTGTTGTAATATTAATATCAATGGCAGGTGGAAATCTGCTGCGAAACAGATATCAATAATCTTTTACTGTCCAATGCAGTGATTAATTACTATATTTATCAGTAACACTAGATAAAATCTGCATTGCCATTGCTTTCCTTATCTATATATTCTCATAGGGTGCTGGTTAGTTTTGCCGACAGACATCCTTGCCCCCCATCTGAGCAGCCACAATGTCTGTGCAAAGGTGAAGCAGCTCTACAAACAACATTCTAGCAGTGCCCTGCCCTCCTCCCTCCCTTCTTCAGCTCCAATGCAGATCCCCTCCCCCTCGCTTTCTCTCTAGTGGGTAACAAAACCAGCAGTAATTACTAATGCCCCTGCACGTAAATCTAGCAGCTTCAAAGCCTGCCTTTTGACGCAACTACGCAGAACTGTCTGGAAGTGTCACAATTCCCCTTGCTATTAGTCTTTGAAGTTCTAAGCTCCTGAAATAAAAAAATATAGCTTCAAATATGGATTTTATATGACACACAAACATTCAGCGTGCACACACTCTCTCACACACACACATATATATATATATGAAGTTTAAAGGCTGGTTGGGAGTTTATGAGAGTAGTTCAACAACAGCTTGTGCGAAAGCTCTCATACATATACACTATCAACTATCTATTTTATGTTTAGTATGTTTCCATCTATCCAGGATTTAAATACACCTTGTGGAGATGAGGAAGGGTTATACACGGTCTATAAAGAGTCCCTGTATAGCAGGTCAAGTTAGCAGCCGCCTGGGCACAATGTGATAATCGCACGCAGAAGGCAAGAAATAAATCTATAGGCTGCAAGGGGGTGAATAATCCCTTCTATAGAGCCCAGCGACAGATGTTGCTATTGTTATTGCTGCTGCTGTTATTGCTGCTGCTGCTGCTGTTATTGCTGCTGTTGTTATTGCTGCTGCTGTAGTTATTTCTGCTGCAGGGGAGCGGACGTTTTGCTGCACTCGCTCTGCAGTAGAATCGCTGTCCACAGGACTGCGGTGCTGAAACCGCCCACCAGCTCAGTGTATGGGCTCAGTGTATGGGCTCAGTGTATGGAGCTATAGAGAATGGAATTATACAGAATGGAATTATACAGAATGGAATTATACAGAATGAAGCTCTAGAGAATGGAATTATAGAGAATGGAATTATACAGAATGGAGCTGTCCCTAAACATGAGGAGAAAAAGCCCCATTTGTTAAATGTGCGCAACACGAGCAGAATTGTGTAAAAAGGAGAGACGAGCAGATTTGTAGACAGACTTGATGTGAAATGTTGAGCTAAATGTTGTCTAAAGGATAGAAGCAGAATCCTGTATTAAAGAGCAAGAAGCAGCGCCAGTCTTACCGTGAGCGGCAGCTCGTGAAGCTTCTGTACAATGTGAAGGCAGGGAGGCAACAAGCAACGTTCCTCACCTCCTCGAGTCGTCCTCTTCAATGGAACACAGCTCTGCCCTCATCAAAGATGGCCGTGCTTCTTGACGTCAGCAGCTTTTAATAGACATCTATCATGGGGCGGAGGGATCGGGCTGGGGAGCTTGAGTCATCGTCTGTCTTATATTACTGCTGCAATCTCTTTAATATGCGCCTTGATTTCACGCATCGCCCCTCACTCACAGCGCTGCCCCGGGATGGACTATTTGCAGATGTAATGAGATTGGCCGTGCAACGTGATGCTGCGGAGGATGCCTCCGCCGCCGCTGCTGCTCTTTACTTTGCTTTGAGCTAATGCAGCACGGATTTCTTTTCGCCAGAGGGGTGGTGCAAAGGGTTATCCCTCTCTGGCGGCTGCTCCTTATGTGGGAAGCCTACGTCATCAGCAGCTCTAATAGATTTCCTAGGATGAGAATGAGGATGATGGTAGGGAAGGAATATGTACTGATCAGCATCACTTATGGCAGATCCTACCATTTTAGCTTTACTTCCCTTAAGGCAAATGGTGCATAGTCACTGCCATATTAATCATACAGGCACCTGAGGGCTTGTACCAAGGGCAGCAGCTTTAGGAGGTCAGCTCTTGTGTCCCAATATGGTATATACAGCCCAGTCTATTTGCCTCTAAATCTGGCTGTGATGCTGATGATCAGAGGGGACACCCCTCTCCAAATATTTTCTAGGTTTATAACAAATTCCCACGTATTTCTGTTTCTATGTACTTGCTTTAGAAACTGACGCTTCTCCCATACTCACAATGGAAGCTGACTGGTCTTAAAAGACAACAATCAGAAAGGTTTTATATACATTTCATTCAAAGGTGCTCTTACTTTCTCAATTTGCTAATACAGTTTTAATACAGTTCATAGAAATAAACCCATTTCCAGCTGTTCATACTGCCATTGTAGAGTTCTAGGGCAGAATAATACACCATTTGTAATGCAGCTGATTTTGTTCTGGGCCTTTGGAAAATACTGCGAAAAACGTACAAAATGTCGCTGCTACAGCTAAGAATGAATTCATTCCCAGATACTGCATATCAATAAATAAATAAAGGCTTAGTGCTTTCTACATCTACAAAGAAATGTAAAACTTAATTGCCTTGACTTAACTCTCTTGTGAATTTCATTTAGGGCCAGATTTATCAAAGGTCGAAGTGAAAATTCAAATTAATAAAATTAAAGTTTCAAGTTCATTTTTGTGTACTTCAAGTAGGGAATAGTCCAAATTCGATTTGAATTTGAAAAAAATTCGAAAATTCAAATATCGAGATTTATCATGTAATGTCTCTTCAAAACTTCGACTTCGGCCATCTAAAACCTGTCGAATTGCTGTTTTATCCTATCGGGGACCTCCTAGAACCTATTTGGAGTCAATTGGTGGACTTTGAAAAATCAAAGTTTTTTTAGGGGAAAAACTTCGATTCATACGATTCAAATGCGCTATTACTTTGATTCTAACAATTAAAATTCGATTGAAAACAGACCTATTTGATCGAAAACTGACCTATTTGCCCAAAAAAAAAAGATTTTTTTTTAATAAATTTCGGTTGGTCGAATTTCAGGATTTTTAAATTCTAAATTCGACCCTTGATAAATCAGTCCCTTTATGTATAGATGAAGGCATTGATCATGCCAATTTATATTGCTACCTTTAAAGCAAAGGTTCCCAATTTGTGGAATTGATATGGGGAACCCAAATAAGTGGCTTGCGTTAGTGCCATAAAGGCAAATTCTCATTGCTAAAAACTTGTATGCAGACTATAGTGGATGCTTAATAATTATTTTTCACAAATAGTTTTCATTTTTTATTATAGTTTTTGACATATAAATGGTTTATAGGCATAATTCCACAACCTAACATTCCTCCCTAATGCCAACAACCAACCATGCTGTTTGTCAGTAGTGCATTGCAAATTGATGACTCATGCTAGAATCAGCCAATTAAAGCAGGTGAAATCTGTCAGTGACTCACAGCATGTGTATGATGTTTACAGCTTAGAAACTTGCAAATACATATTTATATATTTAAAATATTTTATATGATTTTCATATTAACGATTTAAATCAAAATGACAGCAAATATTATGCAGATAAAGAAAAATACTGCATTCAACACAATTGTATGTTATTATCAAAAATATATAACATTCAATGAAAAAATATAGAAAAATTACAAACACATATTTAAATATATAATCAACTGTTAGAAACTAGCAGGATATTTGTGAGAAAAGGTATTAAAAATCCATCTATTTAATACAATAAGTTGGTGTGTTCTTTGTATGTGTGACTGATAAAGGAAATATCAATTCTGGAAATTA
Source organism: Xenopus laevis (assembly GCF_017654675.1). NCBI lineage: Eukaryota > Metazoa > Chordata > Amphibia > Anura > Pipidae > Xenopus > Xenopus laevis. The sequence continues at coordinate 821,654 of NC_054379.1, forward strand.
AAATTGCTATTCTAAACATTGGACCAGAGAAAAGTCTTGTTTATTGTGCTCACTAGAGTAACTTCAGATGACTCTTCTCTGTTTACTAACAACCTTTCCTGCAAAATCCAAAGCTGCCGTCAGAGGGTTGCAGGGGGTTACCACTGTCACTGTGGCAGAGGCGGCCCCAAGAGACATAAATGTGCGATTTATGAGTTGCAAAGGGGGCAAGTCTTGTGATGGTTTTTGGGTAGATTGCGTGTGTGTGGGGGGATTTTGGCATAATAGAGCACAAACGCAGTGGATCAGGTGTGCAATCATCCATACATGGGCCTTTTTGTTAAAATTAGGATCCCATTTTACTTGTCAACAGGGCCCTTGGCCAAGAAGCCTGGTGACCAATGGGTTAATATTGGGGCCCAGTGTGGGAACAGTCTTTGTAGTATGGGGTTAGTGATTTGTGATGGTGGCTTTGGCAACATCACAAAACTTTCCTTTTTTCATCAATCTTAACTGGTGGCACTGTTTCAAATTCATTGTATTGATCCTGGTGCTCCTGTATATTGATCTGGGTGTAAATAAACAAAATAATATATTACTATCTCATATGGATAAAATCTTTACAGTTAAATGAATTCCATTCACTTCATCTACATAGGCCAACCCAATCCATATACTTTCTTCATGCAGTTTTAAACAAAAGAATTAATTCTCCAAATGCAAAAGAGTTCTCATCTTAGCAACGTATTGGAAATGCCCCCGTGTGTGGTGCTTGATTGTACCCAATAATTTCTTATTTCAGTTGAGCAACTAGATGTCCCTGAAGGACAGCATTTTCTTACTACATACACAGTTCAGTGTTCAACATCATTTTCTTAAAAATTAATATCAATAGGTTTTTCTTAAAAATTGATTTATTTTGAAAATATTTTATTTTATTTTCATGTTAAACAAATGATAACAGTATGACAGCAAATTTTATGCAGATGAAAGACAAGTTATAATCGATACAATGGCATAAAATTATTAAAAACTAAATACCATTTAATGAGACTGACAATTTTCTTAAAAATTAAGCTTGAGTTTCTCTCTGACTCGTTTTCCCTGCATAACACAGTTCATATTGTGGCCACCCTTAAAAAAAGCCAGAAGGGGTACAGAAAACTGAACTGAAGGACTGACCCTCCCAGTTGAAATCATGTTTCTGTTACATTTTTATGAATGTTAGCCAACAATCAAACTACAACATACCAATTGTTTTGAAATACAGGATTTCCTCCATCAAATCAAGCTCTGCTCATTACAACCAGGAAATAAAAAGGTATACAATTAATAAAGTACTTACTTATACTATATTGTGAAAGAATATTAACATGGGAAGCCTTTAAGATAAATTCCAAATATCAATATAAATACCAAGCTCACTGTAAATCAACCACTGTGATTTACAGTACAATAACATGGTTTTTCAGATGTTTTGTTGTCTGCAATAAGACTACACCTGCCATTGGCATGACGAGGCCTAGGTAAGAGAGATTTGTGTAAGAATATTGGCAAAAGCTAGATAGATACTTCTGCTGCATTTGTCCTCTTACTCTTTCTAAAGGAATGCAAATGAAACAATAATGAATCAATAATCAGGATATAGCTTCCTGTTAAAATTAATTAACACAGACAGTGGAGGTTACATTTAACAGGGAAAAGGGAAATCAATACCAGCTCTGATAACCCGCAGATGAGACTTATTGAGCTTTGCTTTGGTGTGTTCACATCTGGAAGCAAATGCAAGATTACAAGAGAAATTATTCCATTCCTACACTGCCCAGACGAATGGTTCTCACTGTCTCTAAATGCCCAAAATATATCATGCTCATGTTGAGATTTTACAAATCTTTGAATCTTTTTTCATGCTTAATGTTTGTGCCTCAGTCCCACTGATCTACTGTGTGTTTAAACCCTGCATTGTAATAAAGCAACCACTTCATTTATTCTCTATGGTAAATAATCTACTTTACTGCCAAAAATCAGGATGGCTACTATTAATTAAACAGCTAGCATAATGTTGTAGACATATTTATTATATGAGGAATCCATCATTTCAAAAACTCAATTCATTTGACAAAGGTAAGCTTATTTTTTGTTCTTGAAGATCTACAATATATATTAAGTTTGAGTATGATTAGAAACATTTACCTATATATTAGGGTAATTTTTCTGACAGTCATAATGTTTAAGTTCATTATTTACATTGTATAAAATGTGCACTGGACCTTAACAGAAACATAATTAACTTTCAGCCTTGTAGCACCACTTACATCTATTTACAAAGTGTTCTGAATAAGTAAGGGAATCATTCAATTGGAGAAGAGATTAGATTATTAGATAATTTGCCATTCACAATCTTACAATGGAGCAATGCTTTAAAATAACTTTACAATAAAGGAGCAAAACATTTAAGAATGCAGGGCTTACATGAATTGAAATTGACCTTTCCCACTGTATGTACCTTGCACAGAGGTATGGAGACAGGGTTTTGTGGGAACTGTATTCTTGTAATTCTGTATATTAAAGCATTCATGGCTAATCTACAAAGCCAACATTTGGGTAAGATCAGTGGGGTATCTGCTGTACATGGAGCTAAGCCCACTTGCAAAATACATTTCAGAGGTGCCAAGCACATGCAGAAATCCTTACCCAGGCCCCTTTTCCCACTCCACGCACTCACGTGTGCCACAATTCTTTGGGTAGGAGAACAGCTGGAGAGAAGGTTTTCTAAACAGCAGACCCTGTGGTCTTGGGCCCTCTGCTTCCTCTATACTTCTACCACTTGGTAAGACTTATACATAATGTTTTTTGTTATTTGGCAGCATAGTATCAACTAAATACAAACTACAGGTAGATGTGGCATTGTATTTAAGAAATATTCAAGAAAAAGGGTCAATTTAAAACAATGTCTTATTTTGATTACAAAATATCTGCAGTTTTCATTATATATTATCCTGGTTGGATGATCAGATTTACAGGCTGATGGTGGCAAACTGTGTTGCATTAACCCTACTAACCTTAATCTGTGGTGCTGCCCTACATAAATAATAAAGATACTTTAAAATTTGTGAACTTAATGCCTCCATATCTTGTCGATAGTCCATAACCTCTCTGTCCCACCAAAAAGGATATGTAACCTGTACCACCCATTATGCACTCCCAAGCATACAGAAAAAAGAGGAGATTGATCAATGCACATTCCCTGGTCCCCTGTCTCATGAGTATGATTGAGTATTTACAAAACGTGGGTTGTAAATTACAAAGTTATGATCATAAAATTAGTAAGCCACCATGCCACGTCAGAGTAAACCCCATATTGTGGTCCCTAACTATTTACCTCTGGTCATAGTATTCAAAGGCTGGAACCTCCCTGCATGGTAACATTTCTTGGGATGAGTGTCTCCTGGTCTGGACATTGGTTTTTAATCAGAAGGCTTAGTCCTCCCCCCTGCAGCTTTTTAGAGAAGAGATATTGCCAAGACCACAGCATTGGTTCCACAGAGTGAGAGACTGCCCAGATCTTTTATGATCATAACTTTGTAACTAAAAAACCCCTGTTTTTGTAAATACATGCACTTGTAAAAATACTGATTACTCACTGATTACTCATGAGACAGGGGACGGGGAATGTGCCTGTCTCCCAGCAGCGCACATTCCGCCAAAGCGACCCCCCCAGCAATCAACCGGACTTCTTTGCAAAGTTGATGGTGACAGAGAATTGCCAAACGGATTACTGTGTGCATTGTCCCACTGTCCCACTACCATGTGCAGAGGGTGCTGTGTGATATTGCCATCACTGTTAATCTTTCGTATAACCAATAGAGGGCGCTGTGTGATATTGCCATCAATGTTAATCCTTCATATAACCAACAGAGGGCGCTGTGTGATATTGCAGACACTGTTATTCTTTCATATAACCAACAGAGGGTGCTGTGTGATATTGCAGTCACTGTTAATCTTTCATATAACCAACAGAGGGCGCACTGTTATTCTTTCATATAACCAACAGATGGCACTGTGTGATATTGCAGTCACTGTTATTCTTTCAAATAACCAACAGAGGGCACACTGTTATTCTTTCATATAACCAACAGAGGGCGCTGTGTGATATTGCAGTCTCCCCCCAAGTGAACTGTTGGTATAGGAATGATAAAAAGTTACTGCAATCTCAGCTACTGCCTACTGACTCGAGTATAAGCCGAGGTAGACTTTTTCAGCACATTTTGGATGATGAAAAACGCGGCTTATACTCGAGTATATACGGTAGTACGTTTGGTTGAAAAAAGACACAAATCCATTAATTTCAACCTTTTAAGTCTGTATATAACCTGCCTAACTGCCAGTCGATCCAGAGGAAGGCAAAAAACCCCATTTGAAGCCTCTCCAATTTGCCTCAGAGGGGAAAAATATCCTTTCTGACTCCAAAATGGCAATGGGACCAGTCCCTGGATCAACTTGTACTATGAGCTATCTTCCATATCCCTGTATTCCCTCACTAGCTAAACACCATCCAACCCCTTCTTATACCTATCTAATGTATCAGCCTGTACCCCTGATTCACTTCCCAGCTGTCCCTGTAACACCCCTTTCCCTCCTCTAATCTCATTGGCTCCCTCCTGTCTGCTGGGAGGAGCTACTGGTGAATAAAGCATCCGACCCTTCCTTGTACCTATCTAATGTATCAGCCTGTACCACTGATTCACTTCCCAGCTCTCCCTGTAACACCCCTTTCCCTCCTCTAATCTCATTGGCTCCCTCCTGTCTGCTGGGAGGAGCTACTGGTGAATAAAGCATCCGACCCTTCCTTGTACCTATCTAATGTATCAGCCTGTACCACTGATTCACTTCCCAGCTCTCCCTGTAACACCCCTTTCCCTCCTCTAATCTCATTGGCTCCCTCCTGTCTGCTGGGAGTAGCTACTGGTGAATAAAGCATCCGACCCTTCCTTGTACCTATCTAATGTATCAGCCTGTACCACTGATTCACTTCCAAGCTCTCCCTGTAACACCCCTTTCCCTCCTCTAATCTCATTGGCTCCCTCCTGTCTGCTGGGAGGAGCTACTGGTGAATAAAGCATCCGACCCGTCCTTTACCTATCTAATGTATCAGCCTGTACAACTGATTCACTTCCCAGCTCTCCCTGTAACACCCCTTTCCCTCCTCTAATCTCATTGGCTCCCTCCTGTCTGCTGGGAGGAGCTACTGGTGAATAAAGCATCCGACCCTTCCTTATACCTATCTAATGTATCAGCCTGTACAACTGATTCACTTCCCAGCTCTCCCTGTAACACCCCTTTCCAATATATAGGCGGAACCTCTTTTCTTCTAATCGGAATGGGTGACCTTGTGTCAGCTGGAAAGACCTACTGGTAAATAAATCATTAGAGAGATTATTATATGATCCCCTTATATATTTAAACATAGTTATCATATCACCCCTTAATCTTCTCCAGTGTGAACAACCCCAACTTGGTCAGTCAAGCTTCAAGCTACTTCATGCAAATAATATTAGTTGTGTGATGTTTTACCTATAATTTTGGGGAAATGGAGCGTCTGATTTTCTCAATGAATCAATATTAACAGGAATGGATTTAATCACTTGCACATTTTATGTTACAACTTTATTGGCAACCATTTCAGTTCTACAACTGCAGGCCTTTATAGCATACGGTGTGTAAAACAATGAATACTTATATAACCAGGTTTATAACTTAAAAAAAAAAAAGTAATTTATTGAACTAAGAAGTGATTGTTCCTATGTCTACAGTGATAGGGTTAAAATTGCAGTAACCTGTACAGTACTAGTTAAAATAGGCAGAATACAGCAAGATTTCAGCGTTACTGGCTAAGTGCAAGATACATTTACAAGTATAACTCATACAACAATAATAGTAGAATATTATGTAGGACCTAATCAGAATTTCCCTCACAGTGGTGTTACTAGTTGGTAACTAGGGGACCCCCTGCTTGGCTCAGCGTCCCAAATGCAGCTGACATATCAGTTATGGATACTGCATATTTTGTACAGGAATCTATTAATGGGAAGCCCATTATCCAGTAAGCTCTGAAAGTCATGAATGCCATTTACTATGGAGTCATTTTTAAGCAAAACATTCTTACGTTATTTGACTCATTTGTTTTTATTCTGTAATAATAAAACATTTAAGGAACTAATCTAGTATAAATCCATGTCAGTGGCAAGGTGCTTCAAATTACAAAAAGACCCATTATCTGGAAACCCAAGGTCCCAAGCATTCCAGATAATAGATTCAATCCTTTAGGTATTTAGCAGAAAAGCTTTGTTTGCAATTGGAATGTGTTTGCATGTGAATAGAAACATTACAGTTTCCCTGTCCCTGTCACAGAAATGCCCAACATGCAGATTATATTGTTCCAAACATAATGACTTGCAGAATTGTCCTAATGAAATTTGCAATGTGCCGTTCGTTAGTGGAAAACATACTGACTGCAGAGCACTGAGACTTCTACACTGCTTTCTGTTTTACAATGACTCAACAAATTTATAAATCTAATTAGTTATGGCCTATTATGCAAGACAAGTTTTTACCTAGAAGTTATCTTACAACTGTCTCCTGCTAGAGAGAGGCAAATATTGTAAACAGCCTGGGTTTGTTTGCAACTCTTGTTTCTCATTTCTAATAATGGTTTCCATGAAAAAATTATTATTGTTTGGTGCAATAACAAGAAATTGTTAAACATTTGTAAACGTTTGCAGGGCCCAGATATTTACTGTATACAAGAAAATCTGTTGCCATCTTTGTATTAAATAATTTAGGCACCATCTCTCCCTACTATACCTGCTATCCCACAGTCACACTCCCTTCCCAGAGACTATTATCCACTGTTACTATAGACACCATCTCTCCCTACTATACCTGCTATCCCACAGTCACACTCCCTTCCCAGAGACTATTATCCACTGTTACTATAGGCACCATCTCTCCCTACTATACCTGCTATCCCACAGTCACACTCCCTTCCCAGAGACTATTATCCACTGTTACTATAGACACCATCTCTCCCTACTATACCTGCTATCCCACAGTCACACTCCCTTCCCAGAGACTATTATCCACTGTTACTATAGACACATCTCTCCCTACTATACCTGCTATCCCACAGTCACACTCCCTTCCCAGAGATTATTATCCACTGTTACTATAGGCACCATCTCTCCCTACTATACCTGCTATCCCACAGTCACACTCCCTTCCCAGAGACTATTATCCACTGTTACTATAGGCACCATCTCTTCCTACTATACCTGCTATCCCACAGTCACACTCCTTCCCAGAGACTATTATCCCACTGTTACTATAGACACCATCTCTCCCTACTATACCTGCTATCCCACAGTCACACTCCCTTCCCAGAGACTATTATCCACTGTTACTATAGACACATCTCTCCCTACTATACCTGCTATCCCACAGTCACACTCCCTTCCCAGAGACTATTATCCACTGTTACTATAGACACCATCTCTCCCTACTATACCTGCTATCCCACAGTCACACTCCCTTCCCAGAGACTATTATCCACTGTTACTATAGGCACCATCTCTCCCTACTATACCTGCTATCCCACAGTCACACTCCCTTCCCAGAGACTATTATCCACTGTTACTATAGACACCATCTCTCCCTACTATACCTGCTATCTCACAGTCACACTCCCTTCCCAGAGACTATTATCCACTGTTACTATAGACACCATCTCTCCCTACTATACCTGCTATCCCACAGTCACACTCCCTTCCCAGAGACTATTATCCCACTGTTACTATAGACACCATCTCTCCCTACTATACCTGCTATCCCACAGTCACACTCCCTTCCCAGAGACTATTATCCACTGTTACTATAGGCACCATCTCTCCCTACTATACCTGTTATCCCACAGTCACACTCCCTTCCCAGAGACTATTATCCACTGTTACTATAGACACCATCTCTCCCTACTATACCTGCTATCCCACAGTCACACTCCCTTCCCAGAAACTATTATCCACTGTTACTATAGGCACCATCTCTCCCTACTATACCTGCTATCCCACAGTCACACTCCCTTCCTAGAGACTATTATCCACTGTTACTATAGACACCATCTCTCCCTACTATACCTGCTATCCCACAGTCACACTCCCTTCCCAGAGACTATTATCCACTGTTACTATAGACACCATCTCTCCCTACTATACCTGCTATCCCACAGTCACACTCCCTTCCCAGAAACTATTATCCACTGTTACTATAGGCACCATCTCTCGATACTATACCTGCTATCCCACAGTCACACTCCCAGAGACTATTATCCACTTTACTATAGGCACCATCTCTCCCTACTAAACCTGCTATCCCACAGTCACACTTCCCAGAGACTATTATCCACTGTTACTATAGGCACCATCTCTCCCTACTAACCTGCTATCCACAGAGAGACTATTATCCACTGTTACTATAGGCACCATCTCTACTATACCTGCTATCCCACAGTCACACTCCCTTCCCAGAGACTATTATCCACTGTTACTATACACCATCTCTCCCTACTATACCTGCTATCCCACAGTCACACTCCCTTCCCAGAAGGACTATTATCCACTGTACTATAGACACCATCTCTCCCTACTATAACCTGCGTATCCCACCAGTCACAACTCCCTTCCCAGAGACTATATCCACTGTTACTATAGACACCAATCTCTCCCTACTATACCTGCTATCCCACAGTCACACTCCCTTCCAGAAACTATTATCCACTGTTACTATAGGCACCATCTCTCGATACTATACCTGCTATCCCACAGTCACACTCCCTTCCAGAGACTATTATCCACTGTTACTATAGGCACCATCTCTCCCTACTATACCTGCTATCCCACATCACACTCCCTTCCCAGAGACTATTATCCACTGTTACTAGTAGGCACCATCTCTCCCTACTATACCTGCTATCCCACAGTCACACTCCCTTCCCAGAGACTATTATCCACTGTGACTATAGGCACCATCTCTCCCTACTATACCTGCTATCCCACAGTCACACTCCGTTCCCAGAGACTATTATCCCATTGTTACTATAGGCACCATCTCTCCCTACTATACCTGCTATCCCACAGTCACACTCCCTTCCCAGAGACTATTATCCCACTGTTACTATAGGCACCATTTCATCCAATTGTCCATTTTCTGACTTATCTGGGTAATTATGGCTAAAGGGTGTGCCAAAGGAACTTGACTGCACTATATGTGTACATTTTGGTGCCTCAAGTTTAATTTTTTGGCTTAAGCCCCATATTTTGTTAAAATGGTCCTGCTATTTTATGTACAATAGAGGGGTAGAGGGGCAGAGGGGCAGTGGTAGCTGGAGGGGTGCTTAAATATTTGGTTGGCCACTAGGGTGAGGTTCTTTGTTGGACCTCATGTACTGCAGTGTTAAACGGAGCTTGCTAATAGGTACTCATGCATGCTTGCTCATCTATAGGGGGAGTTGGACACACTGTTTAATTAGTGTTCAATTTATATTATAGTGTAAAGAGCATGAATGAAGGTAGTGGCTGGTTATGGAGAAGGAGAACAGATGTTACAACTGCACAATGGCATTGTAGTACTGAGATCCTAGGTTCAGTTCCAGTTAGAAGTTGTTATGTGGGTTTTCACTGGGTTCTCCAGTGAATTAGGTTAATTTGCTTCTGGTAACATTTCACCATAGTGTGTATGTAAAGGGGGTCTAAGCTCTACTGGAGCAGAGACGGATGTAAATAATTCACTTATGTAGTTACAATAAAGTACAATAAATAGTTGTATATGCAGGTTGTCTGCTCAACAGACCTTGCAGCTATTTCTCAGCTACAGCTTCCAGCAGTTGAAGAGGAATACGACTTCATTCAAGAGTCAGTTTGCTGCTTTTCCCTGTTCTTCATGTAACATTTTGCTAATGGACCCATTTCTGTGTCTGAATCTTACATCTAAATGTGCATGTAAGTGTGTAGGAGTAACATAACAGTTAATCAGGACAGCAGTGGCAAGTACTACAAGCCGTGGGCTGGAAACAAACAGCAGTCAATTTTTCTAGCTTCACATAGGGTGTTGGTGTGTTGTAGGAGGCTGTACTGGAAGAAACATTAATATTCCGTCAGAAAACAAAGTGCGGAAAGGGAGATACAGGGAGTGACATAGCAGCCTCTGATGCTAGAATAATATGGGATGTTGGAACAGAATGTCGATTGCAACCTGTAATATGGCTCTACCCTGTATGTTGCATCACTATATATTTAAAATGAATTTTAATAAGGAACCACTGTGGTTATTATGGGCCCAAACAAACCAATGACCTGCCAAAGTGGTCAAGAGATGCCAAGTCAGTAGGCGATATCTGCAAGGAAGAACAGTGAATGGATGGGGGTGAAATTTCACTTTAGAGAACTGTGGACAACTCTAACTTCATGTTTTGATAAATATAACCCAAAGTGTTCTCCGGTGTTTTTCTATACACTGTACATTTACTGTACGTCTTAAAGTTGACCATACGCGTGCAAGTTTAAGCTGCCGATTAAATTCCTTTAGACTGAGTTGGAAGCTTTAAGCTGCTATAGTCAAGGAAAAAAAACTTTGGAAATCATAAGAATGGGCTGCGAAAAAGATGTAATATAGAGAAGTAGCAGTGGTCTGATCAACTGCAAAGCCCAGTTTAGAGTAATTTGGTGGGCCCGTCTAGACTAGATGTTGTCCGATCACAGGTGAAGAACCAAGGCTGAGCTGATCAACCACAGGGGTCAGTTTGGACTATTTTGGTGGGGCCACCTAACTGGCTGTTGGCAGGCCACAGGAGTTCCAGGGCTGGGTAATGGCGCCACTATGGCCTCCAAGCATTTCATGTCAAACCACTTCTGCCCCATGACCAACACAAATTTCATCATCAGCAATATGCAGGCTTCTTGTTACTCCAGAGTGTTTAAAGAACAATGAATAAATGGGGATGTCCTCTTGAGAGAGAAGTGGTAAAATCATACATGTAGAGTGGGGAGAGAAAAAAAATATGTTATGTGGTTAAGAAGTCTCAGTTTTTCTTTTTCAATCCCTGAGTTTAGTGGAGCCTAAATAATGATCATTCTTTGGGGCTCTCCTCTGTCTTGTAGTGATGTCATCCTGGAGCCTGTTTACTTTTCATGTACAGTCCAAAGCAATTTCTGTATTGATTAAAATGAAATGCATCTTGCTTCTTCTGCAAAGGGAAACTATTTATGTTCTGTCAGTTCCCAAATCAAGGTCCTGACATTAACACATGGGGCAACTAAGTGAAAATGAGCCATGTATAAGTGATTTATTATGTATTATTTACAGTTATTGTTTGACACTCAGCAGAATCAAAAGGCTCTATGAAAGTGAATTATGTCTTTTGTGTAATATTATATATATATATTCAGACTTGCAACTTGTACCTGCCAGTTAACATGTGTGGAACATCGAATGTCCCCACGGATGCCCCTTATACTGTATGTGTGTCTGCTTCCATGGAGCCCCTAATAATGCAAGTCATATCCTGAGCCCTGAATCTTAACACCTGCATGGGGCAAACATAAGTAGGCATTTAAATGCAGGGTTGTATCTAGGGGTAGGCAGAAGAGGCATGTGCCTAAGAAAATATGTGGGGGACCGCTAGGACCCTAGGTGTAAACCTCTTCTGTAACTACAGCATGGCACATCAGTGCAGTTAGGTATCAATGAGCAGGTGAAGCAAGTGTGAGAGCTGATATTGTTGTGGTGGTTAGGTGTTGCGCAGGATGACATGTTGGTGCTGAGTGGGATGGTAGGTGCTGGGCAGGGTTGGTATGTTGGTGGTTAGGTGCTGAGCAGCACGGCCTGTTTGTGGCTAGGTGCTGAGCGGGATGGTATGTTGGTGGTTAGGTGCTGAGCAGGATGGCATGTTGGTGCTGAGCGGGATGGTAGGTGCTGGGCAGGATTGGCATGTTGGTGGTTAGGTGCTGAGTGGGATAGTTTTTTGGTGGTTAGGTGCTATGCATGATGGCATGTTGGTGGTTAGATGCTGAGCAGAATGGCATGTTGGTGCTAAGCGGGATGGTAGGTGCTGGGCAGGGTTGGTATGTAAATGGTTAGGTGCTGAGCAGGATGGCCTGTTGGTGATTAGGTGCTGAGTGGGATGGTATGGTGATGGTTAGGTGCTGAGCAGGATTGCATGTTGGTGGTTAGGTGCTGAGTGGGATGGTATGGTAGTAGTAAGGTACTGAGCAGGATGGCATGTTGGTGGTTAGGTGCTGAGCGGGATGGTATGTTGGTGGTTAGGTGCTGAGTGGGATGGTATGGTGATGGTTAGGTGCTGAGCAGGATGGCATGTTGGTGGTTAGGTGCTGAGCGGGATGGTATGTTGGTGGTTAGGTGCTGAGCAGGAGGCATGTTTGTGGTTAGGAGCTGAGTGCGATGGTATGGTGATGGTTAAGTGCTGAGCAGGATGGCATGTTGGTGTTTAGGTGCTGAGTGGGATGGTATGGTGGTGGTTAAGTAAGGAAGGGGGACAATGGTGCAACTAGATGTTATTGGGCCCCACAGCAAATTCATTTTAGGGCCCTCAACATATCCAGAGGTTGACCTGTTTTACAAATATATGTTGACATTGCTCATTAATTTAGGGCCTCATGGGGCCCCTATACCTCCTGGCCCCCCTGGGTAGTTATTGCAGGGTGTTTGTCTTTGTTGCCCTTATCATTTGGACCTTGTACACTTGTGGGCGCTAGAATTTTTGTGGCATACGTGGTGGAGGGTGGATAATGGAAGCCAGTTTCACCACTCTTAGTTTTTATACTGCAAAAAACCAAATGGTTGGTGCTGACTGCACAGGTATCATCCATTACTCAAGTTTTTTGTCACATTAAGACATTAAATCTGTATAGCTCCTCCTTCTCCATGAATAGGATAGAACCCCCAGCACATAATTAAACACCTTAGGGGTTTAGGTGTTTAGATTCTACCATCCATGATGGCTGGCAGAATTGTTAGTCGGGACATGCATGACCTACAGCTTCTTTTACTGACAGTTCATCTCTGAAATTCTCCTCGCCATTTCATCCTTTAGTAAGGGCATCTGGGTAGCAGGGAAATAACCAGGGGAGGTAACAATAAAATATGGGGGCTGACAAGGCATGACACAATGCATCGTGACAGGGCAGAGAATAAAATTTAGTCATGTGAAAGGAAAGGTGAAATTATGTGCTGATAAAAATATTGGGTCTTTGTAGAATACTGTTAGCATACGGGCAAAGGGCAATGCTTCATACTGTGTCATGAAGGAGAAGTGGAAGAAGCCCAGGGGAGCCAAGCTGTCCTTTGGGGAGAATTAAATGAAAACAACAGAGTCCTGTGCCACATCATTGTTTTTGTATTTGCACATCTACAAGCTGTTGTTATGTCTCTTTTCAGTCTATTGGTCTTTTCAGTCTGTTGGTCTGTCTCTTTTCAGTCTGTTGGTCAGTCTCTTTTCAGTCTGTTGGTCAGTCTATTTTCAGTCTGTTGGTCAGTCTCTTTTCAGTCTGTTGGTCAGTCTCTTTTCAGTCTGTTGGTCAGTCTCTTTTCAGTCTGTTGGTCAGTCTATTTTCAGTCTGTTGGTCAGTCTCTTTTCAGTCTGTTGGTCAGTCTCTTTTCAGTCTATGGGTCAGTCTCTTTTCAGTCTATTGGTCTTTTCAGTCTGTTGGTCTGTCTCTTTTCAGTCTATGGGTCAGTCTCTTTTCAGTCTTTTGGTCAGTCTATTTTCAGTCTGTTGGTCAGTCACTTTTCAGTCTGTTGGTCAGTCTCTTTTCAGTCAGTTGGTCAGTCTATTTTCAGTCTGTTGGTTAGTCTCTTTTCAGTCTGTTGGTCAGTCTCTTTTCAGTCTGTTGGTCAGTCTCTTTTCAGTCTGTTGGTCAGTCTCTTTTCAGTCTGTTGGTCAGTCTATTTTCAGTCTGTTGGTCAGTCTATTTTCAGTCTGTTGGTCTGCCTCTTTTCAGGCTATGGATCTGTCTCTTTTTAGTCTTTTGGTCAGTCTCTTTTTTCAGTCTGTTGGTCAGTCTCTTTTCAATCTGTTGGTCAGTCTCTTTTCAGTCTGTTGGTCACTCTCTTTTCAGTCTGTTGGTCAGTCTCTTTTCAGTCTGTTTGTCAGTCTCTTTTCAGTCTGTTGGTCGGTCTCTTTTCAGTTTGTTGGTCTGTCTCTTTTCAGTCTGTTGGTCAGTCTCTTTTCAGGCTATGGATCTGTCTCTTTTCAGTCTGTTGGTCTGTCTTTTTTCAGACTGTATGTCCTTTCGTTCTGTTGGTATATCTCTTTACAGAGACTTTGTCATTCATAGTGGAAGATATAATCTGGTGGGAGAATGTAATAAAAGTCTGCTGCATTATATTTTTAATATTTGCTTTAGGTGGCATAGTTTTTGTGGCACACATATAATTGGGAAAATTTACACAAGAGCAAAAGCCCTCTTCTATCCAGGTTCTGCTTGCACTCTCCACCTAGTGGTGCATAAACCATATGGGAGACAAGTAGTATGTCCTTATGGAAAGAGATAAGTACAAGGCTCAGTTAGGGGGAGGCAGTATTATGGGGATGTCTATGTGCCTTTCCCCCACCCACCCATCATAAATACAGTGCTCCCCCATGCAGATATACTGTATCAATCAGGAGAACACAATTCTTCTCCAGAGCTTCTTGGAGCGCAGATAACTGTGGTAATTTTTCTATATGCAGGAGAGGTGGGGCTGCCAGCTTTTCTTCTTGACCCTACTTGCGGAGTTGTGACATTGGGGGCGGGGCTAAGAGGGGGCAGAGTAATGATGTTACATGGTTGTTATGTTGCTGATGCAGGGTTGGGTCAAAAATGGACGAAGGGTGTTCAATTTTGTATGGTTTGTGACATTGAAGAGCAGTGGAGAGAAGAGGTGGATTGGAGGTGGGCCAGGGGTGGAAAACTAGGGCCTTCAAACTTACCAACCAGTACATTGCTGGTAAATACCAGTCCCAGCCTTGGCCAGTTGGCAACCCTAAGGGCAAGGTACAAACTACAAAAGAAATATAGTGGACTGTGCCTGGTTTTTGCACTTTGTACCCTGCTTTGCACATACTTAACAACACTAATTACTCTCAGTAAGCATTTCTATCACAGAAACTGTGCACTGGTACAAACAAAATACTTGGGGGCTCTAAATACTTTTGACAGTTCACAAAACCTATATTAAAACTATATTAAACTTACAATTCGCTAGGGTCCGTGTCATCAGGAGCCAATAAGCCAGCAAGTTTAGGAGGGAATTTACACACTAGAGATAACACCATGCTTGATACCAGACCTCAGAACCCTATAATCATGAAATGAGATGAAAAATGCAATTTAAAAGTAGAGCAGGGAACTCCGGGAGTCACAAGAGTCAATCAGTTAGTCCCATGGGTACCATAACGCTCAACAGAAGCTATCAGCACCAAATCAAAGGAATTTATACAAGGTTACCATAATGTTTTTCTGTAGGGAAAAATCCAGACACAAAATAAGCCAACACTGTGACATCTTTTCAGCATCTGATTTACCCATTTCGAATGCGATGCTGGCACACGCTAAATGTCAGGACCAGCCGTGATTAATTAAGCAATCGAGTACAGAGAAGCAGATAGGATCCTCGGACCAGCGCCCATATCCTCATGAGACAATTATATCATTTTGCTTACGTAAAACAGCTAACTTAAAGCTGGAAAGAATTTTTAATACAAGTCTTGTAAGTCTTAATAGAATCTCTTGATGCCATTAATTACAATATCCAATAACCCTTTCATTGTAAATAAGTGTTATATATGGCATACACTGAACTAAAGAGTAAGCATTATCTACTTAATTGGCTTATAGCATTCACCATATATGATTTCACAGCACTAGGCAACATTAATTGTTTTCTGTGTTACTTACAGTGTAAAGCTCTGTCCAAATATTTGGACAGAAACAACTTTTTTCTAATTTTGGTTCTGTACATTACCACAATGAATTTTAAATGAAACAACTCAAATGCAGTTGAACTGCAGAGTTTCAGTATTAATCCAGTGGGTTAAATGAAAAGATTGCATAAAAATATGAGGAACTAAAGCCTTTTTTTTAACATAATAACTACATTTCAGGGGCTCAAAAGTAATTGGACAATTGAGTCAAAGGCTATTTCATGGGCAGGTGGGGGGCAGTTCCTTCATTATGTCATTATCAATGAAGCAGATAAAAGCCCTGGAGTTGATTTGAGGGGGGGGGGTGTATGTGGAACATGAGGACAAAGGAGTTCTCCATGCAGGTGAAACAAGCCATCTTTAAGCTGCAAAAACAGAAAAAACCCATCCGAGGAATTGCTACAATATCAGGAGCGGCAAAATCTACAGTTTGGTACATCGAAAGAAAGAAAGAAAGAAAGAAAGAAAGAAAGAAAGAAAGAAAGAAAGAAAGAAAGAAAGAAAGAAAGAAATCACTGGTGAACTTAGCAATGCAAAAAGACCTGTGGTGGATGACACAACAGTGGTGGATGATCTCAGAATCATTTCCAAGAGAAAGCCCTTCACAAAAGCCAAACAAGTGACCAACACTTTCCAGGAGGTAGAGTATCCATATCCAAGTCTACCATAAAGAGGAGACTGCATGAAAGTAAATACAGAGACTGCACTGCAAGGTACAAGCCACTCATAAGCATAAAAAATAGAAAGTCTACATTGGACTTTGATAAAAAACATCTAAAAAAGCCAGCACAGTTCTGGAAAAACATTCTTTGGACAGATGAAACCAAGATGAAGCTCTAGCAGAATGATGGCAAGAGTAAAAAAGTGTGGACAAGGGGTGGAAGAGCTGATGATCCAAAGCATAGCACAGTTGTGTATAAAACATTTGGGAGGCAGTGTGATGGCTTGGGGTGCATGGCTGCCAATGGCACTGGGACACTAGTGTTTATCCATCATGTGACACAGGACAGAAGCACAAGAATGAATTGTGAGCTCTTCAGAGACACTGTCTGCTCAAACCTAACTAAATGCACTCACATTGATTGGGAGGCGTCTCGTAATGAGCCAAAACATAGAGCCAAAGCAACCCAGGAGTTTATTAAAGCAAAGAAGTGGAATATTGTTGAATGGCCAAGTCAGTCACCTGATGTGAAGGCAATTGAGCTGCATTTCACTTGTTGAAGACTAAACGTGGGACAGAAAGGCCACAAACAAACAGCACGTGAAAGCGGCTGCAGTAAAGGCCTGGCAGAGCATTAAACAGGAGGAAACACAGAATCTGCTGATGTCCATGAGTTCAACACTTCAGCCTGTCATTGCCAGCAAAGGCTTTTCAACCAATTATTAGGAATGAACATTTGATTTTCAGATTGCTTTTGAGCCCCTGAAATGAAGTGATTGTGTTGAAAAAAGGCTTTAGTTCATCACATTTTTATACAATCTTTTTGTTCAACCCACTGAATTAAAGCTGAAAGTCTGCAGTTCAACTGCATCTGAGTTGTTTCATTTAAAATTCATTGTGCTAATGTACAGAACCAAAATTAGAAAAAAGTTGTCTCTGTCCTAATATTTAAGGACCTAACTGTATGTACTGATTACATGGGAGTGATTATCCCTATTTTAGATGATCTTAGATACAGTCACATGAAACTTGCTCAGGAAACCACTGTAGCCTTGCTTGGAGAGGGACTGGATAAAGTAATGGAATTCTACATGATGTTAACTTTCTTGTTCTTCTTCAAGCATGGATCCATGGATTTAACTGAACATTCCCCAGTGTCATTGTGGTATAGGAACTGATTAACAATACTATAGAAACCTATAACACTTTTAAATAGGCTTCTGGTCTGTCTATTGCTTATGCATGGTGTTACGCCAGAAGAACTATTTCATACTATGTATTGGATCTGCGATGCAGGGGGAAACACAGACCTCACTCTCCTTAGATTGCATGATGTAGGACTAAGGTCATTCACAAAATAGGCAATTTGATCACTGGGATTGTCTCAGTGAAACGTTTTTTGTTCATTATAGGTTATAGTGGACTGATTCATGATATCATGGGCAAATGTGGACATTCTAAAGGTGGCCATACACGGGCTGATAAAAGCTGCCGACAGACCGAGTCGGCAGCTTATTGGACCGTGTATGGGGGCCCCCGACGGGCTTCCCCGATCGAGATCTGGCCGAAAGTCGGCCAGATCTCGATCGGATGGGGTTAAAAATCCCGTCGGATCGCGGCCGCATCTGTTCGTTGATGCGGTCCCGTGATCCGACCGCCCGTTTGCGAATGTGAAGGATCCGATCATTGGGCCCTAGGGCCCACGATCGGATCAGCCCGATATTGCCCACCTTGAGGTGGGCATATCGGAGGGAGATCCGCTCGTTTGGCGACATCGCCAAACGAGCGGATCTATCCGTGTATGGCCACCTTAACATTATAGTTTTTGAGCTGTGCCATTGGAAGCATCTTCCCATAATTGTATGCTTTCAATGAAGAAGAGCCTCAGTAACAATGCTGTGCTTGAACCATTAAATGTATTAACAATCAAAATTAATTAGGCAAATGAGCACTGTAAGTGTCAATGAATACATAAAAAAAAGTTGGTTGGGTGATTTGATCAAGTGTGTCTATAGTTCCCAACATGTATTGGCCCAGCACAATCAGTCCTGGGATCCCATTGGACTGAGAACTAGATTGTCCATAGAGGGATTTTGGACTGCTGATGCCCCTCATTTGTGTGTGTGAGATGAGGTAGCTCCTTAATAAACAGCCCTTTATCAATTGTGGAAAATTCTTTTCTATTCTTTATTCATGTGAGTAAAAGTCATGTACTTTGGGATATTTTCTGTATCGATAGATATAGCCATGCAGGACTGCAAAAAAATAAGGTTTCCTACTATGCAGCTGTAATACTGTTTTTTTCCAAATTTTTTGATAGATTATTGAGAATTCTGCTGCTGATTGTGTTACATTCATAGAAGCTCAAACGTTGTTGACAAAGCTTTGCTTCTTATATGTTCCATGTTTTCATTTTGTAACTGCTCTGCTGGAAACAAATAAATGGAGCAATGGTTTTGGTGCATGTAGAGGCTATAGATAAGTGTCAGGGAGGATTCAACCAAGTGAAACTTGTGCGACAGCTTAGCGTTTCTGCTAGAGAAATGGTAGGTAGAATATTTTTTATCTGTATCATTGGTTTTATATATGTACCAAGAAATAACTATTTATAATAGAATGATATAAAAGTTGGCTGTGCAATATGAAAGTCAACTCTTTTAGAGGAGCAACCCTTTTGTACTGTATACTGGCTGTTGTTTCTTTTAAGGAAAAAAAGGATATAATGTATGGGATTTTCATGCCTCCTGTGTATTATAATATAATTATATCAGTACAGCTGTGGCAAAAGTCCAACTCCAAGTATTTGACCAACAGCAGAAGTCTATTGTTGGTACTGGGACTTGTAGCTCAAACTCAGATGTAACATTGACTAGACCCCAGCATGTCTTTAAGTAAAAAACATTTAAAAAAGTAGAAAGTTGCCAAATAATAACTCTGTTCTTTTTAAAAGTGATTGTAGAGGGCTGCAACATAATATATATTCTGGACTGTGTATCAAACAGCCGGCAGAGATATGAGTGTCACTGCATCTGCCAATTTCTTTCAAACAAATAAATCATTTTTGATGTGTATCTAGGCCAGGTGAATGTTAGATCTCCCCCGTTCAAGCTATGCCATTGCTTCACTTTACTCCCCCTTTACGACTTTCTGTGTTTAAATATTCAGCTTTATGCAAAACGCTGCTATCCACTCGGGCAATTATTTGTACAAGAGCTGAAACCAGTGTGGTGTTATGTGTTTCTGTGTTCTAGTGTGTCTTTCTCAGGTGTGTTTGCCCATCCAATATCCCATG